>NC_091315.1:38292142-38302142 GCF_038502225.1 Cherax quadricarinatus
GAGGTCACTATAAATGTAGATGTGGCCTCGTACATCAGTGTCATTGCGTCTTTAAAAAATAAATCCGTGACTGTGGCCTGGTAAATCATCGTCATGGCGACCATGTCATTACTAAGTGATTACTATTAAACCACAGTTATTACGGTATATGTGGTTAGTAGTCACTCATGTTAGTAGGTAAAGTCTCCGCAGAATTTACTGGAGACTCCATATATGAGAAAGTAGTTATGAGAAAAATCTGAATAATAATTAAGAACAGTGAAGCTGGCAAAATATTTTATGCAACAGACCCCTGGCAGTCTTCAAGCTGGCACTGGACAAGCACCTAAAGTCAGTTCCGGATCAGCCGGGCTGTGGCTCGTACGTTGGTTTGCGTGCAGCCAGCAGCAACAGCCTGGTTGATCAGGCTCTGATCCACCAGGAGGCCTGGTCTCAGACCGGGCCGCGGGGGCGTTGACCCCCGGAACTCTCTCCAGGTAAACTCCAGGTAATCCAGGTAAAAGAATCTGGGACAGAGGAGGAAGATGTTAGGTTTTGGGAGCATTAGAGAACACCATTACGTGGCAGTGATTTATTCGTCAGAAAAGAACACATTGTCTCTTGACACATAAGAATATAAGAATAGAGGAACACTTCAGCAGGTTGTGGAAAAAGACACATATGAACAGTCTCTGGTTTACCCAAGACCCATAAACATAATATTCCTCTCAGACCTATCACATCAGGTATAGGTAGTGCACCACACAAACTAGCCGGAGTTCTTGCCAAACATCTTTCCAGCCTTCTGGGGACCATCAGTCCCGCTCATCTTAATCATTCAGGTGACCTCAGCCTCATCAAAAACATCTCCATCCGAGACAAGAAACTAAGTAGTTTAGACGTAACTTCTCTCTTCACTAAAGTACCCACCACACGAGCCATTGACGTTCTACGACGTAAAGTCAACCAGGACCTTAACCTTCCTCTACCTCCCGGAGATTTTGTCGACTTGATTGAACTCTGCATTAATTTCAGTTACTTTTCTTTTAATAAGAGGATCTACATACAAACCTATGGTATGGGAATGGGGTCCCCATCAGCGTCGTCTTAGCCAACTTGTATATGGTGCACCTGGAAGCTGAACGATTCACCATCATCCCCATCAGCGTCATTTGGTTACGTTATGTGGACGACGTCCTCGTAATGACTCCCAAACGTTTTGATGTACAGAATCTTCAGGCAAGGCTCAACGCAGTTGAACCGGCTATCCAGTTTACTCTAGAAGAAGAGTCCAATGACAAGCTACCTTTTCTAGACGTCCTCATTCACAAAGTTGATAATCTAAGATTTCAAGTTTACCGTAAACCTACCAACAAAAATGATCTCGCCCATTTCTATTCCAGTCAAGATACTAACCTTCACTGATCTACATTTTCCTTCCTTTTCATCAAAGACTGCAAGAAAAGAGCTCTTCATATCATCAATTCTACATGCACCAACACCACTCATAACAAAGTTATAGTCTTTCCCAACAGCCAGGTTGCATTGAACGTTTCCAAGGTACTCGCACAAACTAACACTAGAGTCGCCATCGCATCCAGCACTTCCATAAGGGATCTAACCAGGACAAAATCGAATCGCCATGGACCAGTCAATGCAGGAGTTTACACTATACCGTGTGGAGGCTGTGATAGGATATATGTAGGTGAAACAACACGCCTCAATGAACACATTAACACATGTAGGAATAATAACTTGAACAACGCCTGCGTACAACACCGGAATTCCACCAATCCCCTCATGAAATTCAACGACTCCAGACTAGTGATCAGAGAGCCTAATTTCCGCAGACGTAAATGCCTTGAATCATCATTAATCGCTGTTTCTAACAAAATCAAGCAAAATAAAGGCAGCTTCATTATCTCTGAAGTATTAGCAAAAATCCTCCTCGAAACAGTAAACCCTGCCAACACTACACAAGAACATAACAGAGGAGGAACACTGTAACAGACCTTCTTAACTCAAACTACCAACAGAAATATATGTCTAACCTATTTCTATGCTACCCAAGTAATAACTTAAGAGCATAAGAACATGTTGATAAATTAGACACATGTGCAACACAAATGTGATACCATCTACGACTGCTGCACCTCTCCTGTCTACAGTATATAAGCTACTTCTTCGCACATATGCTGTATTCTATTGAAGATTGATGGACTGACCACATCGACTTAAGGCTGAGGGACTGATTACTTCAAACTCCTCCTGTTCTTCCCCGTTCTCCTTTGTATGGACTGATGAAGCCACTGTGTGGCGAAACGTTTCCTCAATAAAGATACCCAAGTGTTCCACATGTGTCTAATTTATTAACTTGTCGGTTCACTGAACCATTCATCAACATAAGAACATAAAAAAAGGAGGAACACTGCAGCAGGCCTGCTGACCCATACTAGGCAGGTCCTTCACAATCCATCTCACTAACTCTTGTGCAAGTTGATTGTTTTACCACATTGTATTACTACTATTACTATAATATAACTAATAATATAACTACTACTACTGCTACTACCACTAGTATTACACCTCACAATCTGTCGGTATTTTATACCATTTTAATGTTCACCTCACTCTAAGCCTATATATACCCTCTGTGTCCATGTATTGTTTGTAACGGCTTGACAAAGCTCCTGGAGAGCGAAACGTTGCCACAATAAAATGTCACATTAATTGCACTTGTGTCCTTATATCTAACTTATGTTCAGTCGGTGACCCGTTCAGTGGTTCAGCATCCGCTGGTTCACCCGAGCTAGGTTTCACACCGGAAATATAAACACATATGCAGTATAATGTGATCCTTTATTGACTACGTTTCGCCCACACAGTGAGCTTTTTCAAGTCACAAACAGATCTATCTGGGGTGGAAGGGACTCGCGTCCCTTCCATTATACTGCATATGTGTTTATATTTCCATTGTGTCGGTATTTTATACCATTTATTTCCATAGGTTTCACACCCCATTTAAAAGAACAAAGACTCAGTGTTACAGTACTGGAACCTAAAACAAGGCACTGACGACCTTCAAAGAGCAATTTTAAGTTCTTGTCTATCTTTGTTAAGTGTCTCACTGCTCTCTGAGTCTTTCATCAGTGTTATTATGACACTTCCTGTATCCTTGGACGCTGTATGGTCATTCGTAATTTGTTAATACGGAGTGGAAAACCCATTAGCACATCTTATGATGGGATTTATATATATATTTTTTTTACGGAGTGCACGGGTAAGCCAGCGAAAAGCCTCGTATATCTGGCTAAAAATTCTACTAAGTCATTATACGAAGAAAATCCGTGTCTGCCGAACAATTTACCTCTTTACGACACTTCTCTCTTTACCAGACACTTTTCACTAGTGATATATCGCTACGGATGATAGGTGATAAAATTCATTGTGAATGTTAAAATGGTATACAATACCGACAGGCTGGTCAGTAAGACATGTGTAACAATGAGGTATCTTCATTCCGAAACGTTTCGCCTACACGGTAGGCTTCTTCAGTTAGTGAGGAAGAGATTTTGTTCCATAGTCTGAAACCATGTGAAACTGAACATGAGAAAGGGGGAATACTGCAGTAGGCCTGTTGGCCCATACATGATACTCAACCAGGCAAAGCACCACGTACCCAACAACACAGGAGTCGCATGATCTCATCGTCTACCCGTCCTCACCCCAACATGGCATTCTTCAGGTCACCATGCGTCATTCACACCTCACTCATGTCACCATGCGTCATTCACACCTCACTCATGTCACCATGCGTCATTCACACCTCACTCGTGTCACCATGCGTCATTCACACCTCACTCATGTCACCATGCGTCATTCACACCTCATTCTCCGCCTGTATTTACTATTTTTCAACCTCTGTATGTTAGAAGTGATCAAGGTCCCAAGACCGAAACGTTTCCAAATACATATATCCTACGGTTTGCTTGCTTGTTTTTATAAGCTAGAAGAAAGAATGTAGTCACCGAGAAAGTCAGGTCCCTTTCAAATCCAACCATTCTCACTACAAAAGCTGTTCAAGGTGTTTTCTCTGTTCTGTACTAAGATACCATTGTGTTGCAGCGTCTGACAGAGGGGCTGACCACCTCAAAACTCCGTCTTCACGGGTGATGGACTGATGACATCGTCTTCACATCTCTACTGCTTCTGCCTATTTTCTGTACTCGACTGGTAAAATTCATATATCAACAAACCTCTTGGGCAAATACATCGAGTTTCGTGTATTTCCCAGTGTATACATTCTGATAGTATAAACCATACCACGGGCGGGATTTGAACCCGCGGTCAAAGAGTCTCAAAACTCCAGACTCTCTGACCGCGGGTTCAAATCCCGCCCGTGGTATGGTTTGTTTGCAATCGTGTCATTACGATTTCGTGAGTCATTCTGATAGTATATTTTACTCTATTTTAGGAGGTAAAAACAGACTTGGTTGATGGCGTATAAGTGATATGCAGCCTTAAATGAGCCTTGTGTATTGAAAGGCTTTAAACCTAATTAACCGGTCAGATGAACCTAGTTAACCAATCAACAAGCTAACAAGTAAACCAAGCAGCCAGCCAGCTTGGCAGTGTGTACAAGAATGGTATACAATACCGACGACTATCTCCACGTATCTCCACGACTATGGTGCTCTTCACACCTACTGCTAGGTTGAGGGACTGATTACCTCATCTTCTGTACATAGTTCTCCTGTCTTCAAGTTATGTCTTGGAATTTGCATTGATAAAGCCACTGAATGGCGAAACGTCTACAATAAAGGTACCCAGATGTTGCACATGTGTCTCAATTTCAGCTTGGCAGTGACTTGGAAATGAGTTGTGAAACTACCTACCGGCCTGTCTCCAGCCACGACAGACATCATGTGAAGGGAATGTGTTGTGTGGGAACCAAAATGACTTGAAGTATCAGAATTACGTTTTTATAATTTTAATTATACTTACTATATATATATATATATATATATATATATATATATATATATATATATATATATATATAGATATATATATGTATGTCGTGCCGAATAGGCAGAACTTGCGATCTTGGCTTAAATAGCAACGCTCATCTTGCCATATAGGACAAACGAAAATTTGTGTATGCAATAATTTCGCCAAAATCATTCTGAATATAACGAGAAAAATATATTTCACTGTGTTTGTTTAGTATTAAATTATTGTAAACAAATCTAAAATATATTTAGTTGGGTTAGGCTAAAATAAATTACTCTTGTTATAATAAGGTTAAGTAAGTTTTCTAAGATTCTTTTGATGCAAAATTAAAATTTTTTACATTAACATTAATGAAAAAAATATATCTTTAAACGTATAAGAGAAAATTTTAGAAAGGACTTAATTTTAAATGAGTTCTTGCTAATTGACCAGTTTTACATATTCGGCACGACATTATATATATATATATATATATATATATATATATATTATATATATATATATATATATATATACAATATATATTTGTTGTTTGTAATTCTAAATACGTTGTGTTGTACATAATTAGTTAAGATTGTTAGCATAACTTAGTATAATACAAAGGAATTACTGTAAGCCCCTATCTATTTTGTATGGATTTTATTTAATAATGAGAAGTTAATTATGAATGTATGTACTTGCCTATTTGTTGTTGCAGGGGTCGAATCACGGTACCTGGCCCTTGCATATGTATATGTCATGCCCTGGGCATGTTGTTGGGCTCACCAGATGGAGGAAAGTAGTAATAGGTAATTAGTTCTGCAGTTTATTGCACAGTAGTATATGGATACAGTGACGACACTCATGGTGACACTCATGGTGGCACCCACGGTGGCACTCACGGTGACACTCATGGTGGCACTCACGGTGACACGGTGACACTCACGGTGACACTCACGGTGACACTCACGGTGGCACTCACGGTGGCACTCACGGTGACACTCACGGTGGCACTCACGGTGGCACTCACGGTGGCACTCACGGTGGCACTCACGGTGGCACTCACGGTGACACGGTGACACTCACGGTGGCACTCACGGTGACACGGTGACACTCACGGTGACACTCACGGTGACACACACGGTGACACCCACGGTGACACTCACGGTGACACCCACGGTGACACCCACGGTGACACCCACGGTGACACCCACGGTGACACTCACGGTGACACCCACGGTGACACGGTGACACCCACGGTGACACCCACGGTGACACCCACGGTGACACCCACGGTGACACTCACGGTGACACCCACGGTGACACCCACGGTGACACTCACGGTGACACTCACGGTGACACTCACGGTGACACTCACGGTGACACCCACGGTGACACTCACGGTGACACTCACGGTGACACTCACGGTGACACTCACGGTGACACCCACGGTGACACCCACGGTGACACTCACGGTGACACTTACGGTGACACTCACGGTGACACTCACGGTGACACTCACGGTGACACCCACGGTGACACCCACGGTGACACGGTGACACTTACGGTGACACTCACGGTGACACTTACGGTGACACTCACGGTGACACTTACGGTGACACTCACGGTGACACTTACGGTGACACTCACGGTGACACCCACGGTGACACGTGTACACTCTAAAGCTTCAAGAGATGAACTGAGCTGACCTTGGGGTTCATGCTCACCACAGATGTAAATCTATGGTGGTCGTACCGGTGCTTTAAGCTGTGTACCGTGTTGGCCTTCAAGATGCATTTCTTTCAGTCCTTTCCTCTTTGTTACTAATACTGTCAAAAAGATTTCCAGATCATGGACGAGACCGCGGGGGCGTTGACCCCCGGAGCGCCCCCCAGGTATACATCTCGTTGGCTGGTTTGCGTTTTCAGTTTTCCCTCATGCTCTTTCATCCAATGGTTTCCTAAAGACGGTTTCAGGGTCACCGCCCTCGCAGCCCGGTCCTAGACCAGGTCTTCTGGTTGACTGCCTGATCAGCCAGGCTGTTGAGTGTCTAATTTACAGGCTAAGAACTATTATTCAATCTCAAATAATTTCAGAACTCACTCTACTTTAAGGTAGACTAAGGAATTCGATTAATAAGCCTAGTTACTGCCGTGAGAACAGTGAAATCGAACCGGGGTCCCGTTGGGTGCAAACCGAAGGTTCTACCACTAGGCTACAGATTATTATTCATGATTTACTGCCCCTAAAGTGTAAGATAACATGCCATGTACGCGGCCGTGTGCGTGACTGCCAACATTGTTTTGGCTTCCACCTACTCGGGACGCCTGGATGGTCTGGGAATTCAATGCAGCAACTATGTTGCTTGTGCAACCAGTGCTCTGCGCCGCTGCCATAAACCACTCAAGTATCTGTGTTACTTAAGATATATTGTCTAGGTATTCTGTGCTCTTATTTCCGGCATATAAGTGAATAATTTTTACTACGTGAAGATTAAGTTTTAGTGAGTGTGATAAATGGTTTAGAAAACCGACAAGTTGAGAATGAGACACTTATGTTACATTTGAGAATCTTTATTGATTAAACGTTTCGCCACACAATGGCTTCATCAGTTTGACACAAGAAGAAAAGCGGTGTAAAAGGAGGAGTTTGAGGTAATCAGTCCCTCAGCCTGGAGTCGATGTGTTCAATCCATCAGTCTTGAAGGACTGGACACATCGATTCCAGGCTGAGGGACTGATTACCTCAAGCTCCTCTTTTTACACCGTTCTTCTTCTTGTTTGTATTGGACTGATGAAGCCACTGGCTTGCGAAACGTTTCCTCAATAAAGTTTCCAAAATGTTGCACAAGTGTCTCATTCTTCAAGTTCTAACAAGTGCACGTGAGTCATTAATTAACCTCTTCTCAAAGGACATAACCCTCAGCTCGAAGACTAGTCTCGTTGCAAATCCTTGCATTTTCTCCAGTTCCTTGACATGCTTGATCAGGTGTGGGTTCCATACTGGTGCCGCGTACTCCAGTATAGTCCTGACGTACACGGTATACAGTGTCGTGTATGACGCCTTGCTCTGATTTTTTCAAAGCTATTCTTAGGTTTGCCAGACATGCATTTGCATCAGCAGTTATTCGGTTGATGTGCTCCTCACGCGATGTGCTCGGTACAATGCTTACCTCCTTGAGTGAGGTTTGCAGCCTCTGCCCCCCCTAACCCGTACTCCGTCACTGGTCTTCTTTGTCCTTACAAAATCTTCATAATTTTGCACATGCTAGGGTTAAATTCCAATAGTTACTTGTCAGATCAAACCTGTAGCCTGCCCAAGTTCATATGTAATGTTTTTAGCCCCACAACTGTTTGTATTCTTTTTATTAGTTTCACATCTGCGAACAGGGATACCGCTGACTATTCCTTCAATCATGTTGCACACATATAAAAGTAATAGTACCGGAACTAATACTGATCCTTGTGGAACCCCACTCGTCAAACGCACCCATTCCGACACCTCCTCTCTGACAATCACTGGTAGTTTCCTTCCTGTTAGGTATTTCTTAATACATTGTAATGCTTTCCTTGTTATTCCTGCCTGATCCTCTAACTTTTGTCACAGTCTCCTGTTTGGTACATGTCAAAGATCTTACATTCCAGAAATGTGCATTTTATTAACCCCTCTCTCCTGCCTTCTATTTCCTCGTCGTAGCGCTCTGGAAAGTCTGTGAGACAGGATTTACCATTTCTAAAGGCGTACTGGCTGTTATGAACCCACTCCTCTTTAGGTGCTCCACCACTCTTTTCCTGTGTGTGTGTGTGTGTGTGTGTGTGTGTGTGTGTGTGTGTGTGTGTGTGTGTGTGTGTGTGTGTGTGTACTCACCTATTTGTACTCACCTATTTGTGGTTGCAGGGGTCGAGTCATAGCTCTTGGCCCCGCCTCTTCGCTGATTGCTACTAGGTCCTCTCTCTTCCTGCTCCATGAGCTTTATCATACCTCGCCTTTAAACTATGTATGGTTCCCGCCTCCACTACGTCACTTTCTAGGCTATTCCACGGCCTGTGTGTGTGTGTGTGTGTGTGTGTGTGTGTGTGTGTGTGTGTGTGTGTGTGTGTGTGTGTGTGTGTGTGTGTGTGTGTGTGTGTGTGTGTGCGCGCGCGCGCGCGCGTGTCTGTGCTTGCGTGCGTGTCTGTAAGAGTCGGAAAAACTCCAAGATTTCGTAAAGCATTTAAATCACTGAATCACCGTGTTTGTTGTATGTGTTTCAGAAGCTACACTCGTACATTACTTTCTTTCACCGCGTCAACATTTATATATTGAGCAGCTGATGGCACACACCCATTTCTGACACTATCAGTTCTGCTGACTGCAGTGAAAGCTGACCTGCTGCATCATGATCGAGCTTAGCCATGCGAACTAGGTAGTACCAAGTCTTCCAAACACGAACTAGCTAGTACCAAGTCTTCCAAACACGAACTAGCTAGTACCAAGTCTTCCAAACACGAACTAGCTAGTACCAAGTCTTCCAAACACGAACTAGGTAGTACCAAGTCTTCCAAACACGAACTAGCTAGTACCAAGTCTTCCAAACACGAACTAGCTAGTACCAAGTCTTCCAAACACGAACTAGCTAGTACCAAGTCTTCCAAACACGAACTAGCTAGTACCAAGTCTTCCAAACACGAACTAGCTAGTACCAAGTCTTCAAAACACGAACTAGCTAGTACCAAGCCTTCCAAACACCCGAACTCGTTGACTTGGGAACACACGCTGTAACCATATTCTGAGAGACACGACTTTCAGAACGAGTCTTTATTGTGATCACGTTTGGCTCTGTGGAGAGCTTCATCGAAACTTGATAAAGCCTTACGCAGTGCGAAAAGTTTTCCCAATAAAAGACTGTTATACATTTTTTTCCCTTTGTCTCTATATACACCAGAACTGCCGTCAAGCGCCAGCAAATAGCGACCAGTTATTAACAGAGTTCTCACTCGATGTGAGGGAAGGTTAGTTTACTTCTACCAAACACTGAGAATTGAAAATG
>NC_091315.1:38312142-38324153 GCF_038502225.1 Cherax quadricarinatus
AGTGATACAGGTCTGTAGTTTAGTGCCTCATGTCTGTCTCCCTTTTTAAAAATTGGGACTACATTTGCCATCTTCCATACCTCAGGGAGTTGCCCAGTTTCAATTGATGTGATGAAGATCTTTGTTAATGGCACACACAGTATCTCTGCTCCCTCTTTAAGGACCCACAGAGAGATGTTGTCTGGTCCCACCGCCTTTGAGGTGTCAAGTTCGCATAGCAGCTTCTTCACCTCCTCCTTGGTTATATGTACATCATCCAGCACTTGCTGGTGTACCCCCCTGTTCTGATTTCCTGGAGTCCTACTGGTTTCCACTGTAAATACTTCTTTAAATCTCGTGTTGAGCTCCTGACATACCTCTCGGTCGTTTCTTGTGAACTCCCAATCACCCTTCCTCAGTCTGATTACCTGGTCCTTGACTGTTGTTTTCCTCCTGATGTGGCTGTACAACAGCTTCGGGTCAGACTTGACTTTCGATGCTATGTCACTTTCATATTGTCGCTGAGCCTCCCTTCTTATCTGTGCATATTCGTTTCTGGCTCTTCGGCTAATCTCTTTATTTTCCCCGAGTTCTCTGTCTTCTGTACCTTTTCCATTCTCTAGTACACCTAGTTTTTGCCTCCCTACACCTTTGGGTAAACCAAGGACTCGTTCTGTTCTTCCCATTATTTCTGTTTCCCTTGGGAACAAACCTCTCCTCTGCCTCCTTTCGTTTTGTTGCCACATAGTCCATCATTTGTTGTACTGGTTTCCCTGTCAGTTCCCTCTCCCACTGAATGTCTTGCAGGAAGTTCCTCATGCCTGAGTAGTTCCCCCTTTTGTAGTTTGGTTTTTCCCAACCTATTCCTGCTACTCTCTCCACTTGAAGCTCAACTATGTAGTCGAAGCACAGAACCACATGATCACTAGCTCCCAGGGGCCTTTCATACATGATATCCTCGATGTCCAAACTACTCAAGGTGAATACAAGGTCCAGTCTTGCTGGTTCATCCTCTCCTCTCTCTCTGGTAGTGTCTCTAACATGTTGATGCATGAGGTTTTCCAGTACAACATCCATCATCTTGGCTCTCCATGTTTCGGGACCCCCATGGGGCTCCAGGTTTTCCCAGTCAATCTCCTTGTGATTGAAATCACCCATAACTAGTAACTTTGCTCCCCCCATGTGTGCTCTCCTGGCCACCTCGGCTAGTGTGTCGACCATTGCTCTGTTGCTCTCATCGTATTCTTCTCTTGGCCTCCTGCAGTTCTGTGGTGGGTTGTACATTACTGCAATTATCACCTTATGTCCCTCAGACTGGATTGTTCCTACTAAGTAGTCCCTTTCGCCCGTGCCATCCATTCCTTCCATTTTCTCAAAACCCCACTGGTTTTTAATGAGCAGTGCAACTCCTCCTCCCCCTCTCCTCCCCCCTGTCTTTCCTGAGGATTTGGTATCCGGATGGAAAGATTGAATCTGTTATTATTCTGGTGAGTTTTGTTTCTGTGAGTGCTATTATGTCTGGGGATGTCTCCTTGATTCTTTCATGCCACTCCTCATACTTATTTGTTATTCCATCTGCATTTGTATACCACACCTTCAACTTCTTTTCTAAGACTGTGGTCTGGGAGGTATATTGGGGTTGGGGAAGTGGGAGAAGTGATAAGGAACTATGGGTGGTTGCTGTGGGGGTGGAGTTTGTAATGCAGTGGATGGGGGCATTGGATATGGCATGGGTGTTTTGGTTTAGAGTGTTTGGTTGCACTGGGGTTGACCTGGTTGGGGTGAGTGTGTGTGTGCATGTGTGTGTGTGTGTGTGTGTGTGTGTGTGTGTGTGTGTGTGTGTGTGTGTGTGTGTGTGTGTGTGTGTGTGTGTGTGTGATTGTGTGTGTGTGATTGTGTGTGTGTGTGTGTGATTGTGTGTGTGATTGTGTGTGTGATTGTATGTGTGATTGTGTGTGTGTGTGTGTGTGGTGTGAGTGTGAGTGTGAGTGTGTGTGTACTCACCTATTTGTACTCACCTATTTGTGGTTGCAGGGGTCGAGTCACAGCTCCTGGCCCCGCCTCTTCGCTGATTGCTACTAGGTCCTCTCTCTCCCTGCCCCATGAGCTCTATCATACCTCGCCTTAAAACTATGTATGGTTCCTGCCTCCACTACATCACTTTCTAGGCTATTCCATGGCCTGACTACTCTATGACTGAAGAAATACTTCCTAACATCCCTTTGATTCATCTGAGTCTTCAACTTCCAATTGTGACCTCTTGTGTCTGTGTCCCATCTCTGGAACATCCCGTCTTTGTCCACCTCGTCTATTCCGTGCAGTATTTTATATGTCGTTATCATGTCTCCCCTGACCCTCCTGTCCTCCAGTGTCGTCAGGCCGATTTCCCTCAACCTTTCTTCATAGGACAATCCCCGTAGCTCTGGGACTAGTCTTGTTGCAAACCTTTGCACTTTCTCTAATTTCTTGACGTGCTTGACTAGGTGTGGATTCCAAACTGGTGCTGCATACTCCAGTATGGGCCTGACGTAGATGGTATACAGAGTCTTAAACGAATCCTTACTGAGGTATCGGAACGCTATCCGTAGGTTTGCCAGGCGCCCGTATGCTGCAGCAGTTATCTGATTGATGTGCGCCTCAGGAGATATGCTCGGTGTTATACTCACCCCCAGATCTTTTTCCTTGAGTGAGGTTTGCAGTCTTTGGCCATCTAAACTATATTGTGTCTGCGGTCTTCTTTGCCCTTCCCCAATCTTCATGACTTTGCATTTGGCAGGGTTAAATTCAAGGAGCCAGTTGCTGGACCAGGCTTGTAGCCTGTCCAGGTCACTTTGTAGTCCTGCCTGATCCTCGTCCGATTTGATTCTTCTTATTGACTTCACATCATCTGCAAACAAGGACACTTTTGAGTCTATCCCTTCCGTTATGTCGTTCACATATACCAAGAACAGCACAGGTCCTAGGACTGACCCCTGTGGAACCCCGCTTGTCACAGGCGCCCACTCTGACACCTCGTCGCGTACCATAACTCGTTGTTGCCTCCCTGTCAGGTATTCTCTGATCCATTGCAGTGCCTTTCCTGTTATGTGTGCCTGGTCCTCTAGCTTTTGCAGTAACCTCTTGTGAGGAACTGTGTCGAAGGCCTTCTTGCAGTCCAAAAATACGCAGTCGATCCACCCCTCTCTCTCTTGTCTTACTTCTGTCACCTTGTCATAAAACTCTAGTAGGTTTGTGACAGGATTTTCCTTCCCTGAAACCGTGCTGGTTGTCAATTATACACTTGTTTCTTTCCAGGTGCCCCACCACTCTCTTCCTGATCTTCTCCATGACATTGCATACTATACACGTTAGTGATACAGGTCTGTAGTTTAGTGCCTCATGTCTGTCTCCCTTTTTAAAAATTGGGACTACATTTGCCATTTTCCATACCTCAGGGAGTTGCCCAGTTTCAAATGATGTGTTGAAGATTTGTTAATGGCTCACACAATATTTCTGCTCCCTCTTTAAGGACCCATGGAGAGATGTTGTCTGGTCCCACCGCCTTTGAGGTGTCAAGTTCGCATAGCAGCTTCTTCACCTCCTCCTTGGTTATATGTACCTCATCCAGCACTTCCTGGTGTGCCCCCCTGTTCTGATTTCCTGGAGTCCTACTGGTTTCCACTGTAAATACCTCTTTAAATCTTGTGTTGAGCTCCAGACATACCTCTTGGTCGTTTCTTGTGAATTCCCCATCACCCTTCCTCAGTCTGATTACCTGGTCCTTGACTGTTGTTTTCCTCCTGATGTGGCTGTACAACAGCTTCGGGTCAGTCTTTACTTTTGATGCTATGTCATTTTCATATTGTCTCTGAGCCTCCCTTCTTATCTGTGCATATTCGTTTCTGGCTCTTCGGCTGATTTCTTTATTTTCCTGAGTTCTCTGTCTTTTGTACCTTTTCCATTGTCTAGTACACCTAGTTTTTGCCTCCCTACACCTTTGGGTGAACCAAGGACTCGTTCTGTTCTTCCCATTATTTCTGTTTCCCTTGGGAACAAACCTCTCCTCTGCCTCCTTGCATTTTGTTGCTACATAGTCCATCATTTCTTGTACTGGTTTTCCTGTCAGTTTCCTCTCCCACTGAATGTCTTGAAGGAAGTTCCTCATGCCTGAGTAGTTCCCCCTTTTGTAGTTTGCTTTTTCCCAGCCTATTCCTGCTACTCTCTCCACTTGGAGCTCAACTATGTAGTCGAAGCACAGAACCACATGATCACTAGCTCCCAGGGGCCTTTCATACATGATACCCTCGATGTCCGAACTACTCATGGTGAATACAAGGTCCAACCTTACTGGTTCATCCTCTCCTCTCTCTCTGGTAGTGTCTCTAACATGTTGATGCATGAGTTTTTCCAGTACAACATCCATCATCTTGGCTCTCCATGTTTCGGGACCCCCATGGGGCTCCAGGTTTTCCCAGTCAATCTCCTTGTGATTAAAATCACCCATAACTAGTAACTTTGCTCCCCCCATGTGTGCTCTCCTGGCCACCTCGGCTAGTGTGTCGATCATTGCTCTGTTGCTCTCATCGTATTCTTCTCTTGGCCTCCTGCAGTTCTGTGGTGGGTTGTACATTACTGCAATTATCACCTTATGTCCCTCAGACTGGATTGTTCCTACTAAGTAGTCCCTTTCGCCCGTGCCATCCATTCCTTCCATTTTCTCAAAACCCCACTGGTTTTTAATGAGCAGTGCAACTCCTCCTCCCCCTCTCCTCCCTCTGTCTTTCCTGAGGATTTGATATCCGGATGGAAAGATTGAATCTGTTATTATTCTGGTGAGTTTTGTTTCTGTGAGTGCTATTATGTCTGGGGATCTCTCTTTGATTCTTTCGTGTGTGTGTGTGTGTGTGTGTGTGTGTGTGTGTGTGTGTGTGTGTGTGTGTGTGTGTGTGTGTGTGTGGTGCCGCATAGTAAAACTTGCGATTTTGCCTTAAATAGCGACGTTCTTCTTATCGAATAAGGCAAGCGAAAATTTGTGTATGCAATAATTTTGCAAAAATCATTCTGAACCTAACGAAAAAAATATATTTCATTGTGTTTGTTTATTATTAAATTATTGTAAACTTATCTCTATTATATTTAGTTGGATTAGTCTCAATTAAATTACGCTTCTTATAAGGTCAGGTAAGTTTTCTAAGGTTCTTTTGGTACAAAATTATTAATTTTTGCATTAACATAAATGACAAAAAATATATCTTTAAACGTATAAGAGAAAATTTTAGAAAGGACTTAATTTTAAATGAGTTCTTGCTAATTGACCAGTTATACGGCACGCACACATTAATGGACAACAGGCATATTGATACGAGCGCAGTCAGGTCATGCGGTCAGGTGAGGTCAAGGCGTGGACAGAGTGCGAGGTAAGGTCCCTGCAGAGGACTACCTGTCCTTTCTATGATCTGTGCAGTGAAGAAAAGTTTGGCTAAGGGTATGGCAATACCG
Source organism: Cherax quadricarinatus (assembly GCF_038502225.1). Lineage (NCBI taxonomy): Eukaryota > Metazoa > Arthropoda > Malacostraca > Decapoda > Parastacidae > Cherax > Cherax quadricarinatus. Next base: position 38,317,600 of record NC_091315.1, read on the forward strand.
GAGGCTTCTTGACTGTTTTCTTTTTTTTTGTACAGATCGGTGCAGCTTCCAGGCATCTGCGTTGCGTTTTGTTATCATCCTTGATGACCACCTGGGCGTTCTTCCGGTATGTCTTGTGGGCTGTCATGTTCCTGCGTGTACCGAAGAAGCTATTAGTATTGCAAGTCTTTCACACACGCTTCTTTTCTTTCAAAATGATCTGCAGGCTGCAGGAGATCCCTTCAATTCCGGATGAAGTGTGCTGTAAATTATAATGCCACGAAGATGTTTTTAAGAATGTTGCACTCTTTCTCCAGATATTCTGGGCTGCAGATCCCGTAGGCACGTAAAACAAAAATGCCATGAAAGTGTCACGTTTGGTTTCTGGTTCGAATGAAACAGTGTGACGATACTGATAAGATGTGGAAAGAGACACTTATGTACAGTTCAGGACATTTATGAGAAGAAACGTTTCGCCCTGAGTGGCTCTGTATTAGGACTGAAGCCACTCGAAGCGAAACGTATATTCTAATGTCCTGAACTGCATTTGTTTCTCTCTGCGTACATAGTTGTGTATGATGCAAGTCTTGTTGGTGGGTTGTCGGTATACCTTGTATGTGAGGTGGCTGTTTTGTTTGGCAAGAAGCACAGAGAAAGGAAGACTGTCATTACCTTCCTCTTCATGGGTGAACTGAATGGATGGTTCCATATTATTGAGGAAAGTTTTAACGATATCTAAGTTGAATCTTGTGGAAGCGATGGGCCGGAGCCATGACACTTGCCGTGCTGATAACTTCGCTCCTGACAAAAAAATAACACTATTGGTGTTGATCTGTGGATACATTACATTCCATCCACTCCTAATTTACACGCCTTTATTATAAACCTATTTCTCCGATTTCTCCGATTGTAGGTAGTAGGTTGGTAGACAGCAACCACCCAGGGAAGTACTACCGTCCTGCCAGATGACTGTGAAACAGAAACCTGTAACTGTTTTGCATGATGGTAGGATTGCTGGTTTCTTTTTTCTGTCTCATAAACACGCTAGATAACAGGGATATCTTGCTACTCCTACTTACACTTTGGTCACACTTCACAGATACGCACATACATATATATATATACATACATCTAGGTTTTTCTCCTTTATCTAAATAGCTCTTGTTCTTCTTTATTTCTTCTATTGTCCATGGGGAAGTGGAAAAGAATCTTTCCTCCGTAAGCCATGCGTGTCGTATGAGGCGACTAAAATGCCGGGAGCAATGGGCTAGTAACCCCTTCTCCTGTATACAATTACTAAAAAAGAGAAGAAGAAAAACTTTATAAAACTGGGATGCTTGAATGTGCGTGGATGTAGTGCGGATGACAAGAAACAGATGATTGCTGATGTTATGAATGAAAAGAAGTTGGATGTCCAGGCCCTAAGCGAAACAAAGCTGAAGGGGGTAAGGGAGTTTCGGTGGGGGGAAATAAATGGGATTAAATCTGGAGTATCTGAGAGAGTTAGAGCTAAGGAAGGGGTAGCAGTAATGTTGAAGGATCAGTTATGGAAGGAGAAAAGAGAATATGAATGTGTAAATTCAAGGATTATGTGGATTAAAGTAAAGGTTGGATGCGAAAAGTGGGTCATAATAAGCGTGTATGCACCTGGAGAAGAGAGGAATGTAGAGGAGAGAGAGAGATTTTGGGAGATGTTAAGTGAATGTATGGGAACCTTCGAACCAAGTGAGAGAGTAATTGTGGTAGGGGACCTGAATGCTAAAGTAGGAGAAACTTTTAGAGAGGGTGTGGTAGGTAAGTTTGGGGTGCCAGGTGTAAATGATAATGGGAGCCCTTTGATTGAACTTTGTATAGAAAGGGGTTTAGTTATAGGTAATACATATTTTAAGAAAAAGAGGATAAGTATACAAGATATGATGTAGGGCGAAATGACAGTAGTTTGTTGGATTATGTATTGGTAGATAAAAGACTGTTGAGTAGACTTCAGGATGTACATGTTTATAGAGGGGCCACAGATATATCAGATCACTTCTTAGTTGTTGCTACACTGAGAGTAAAAGGTAGATGGGATACAAGGAGAATAGAAGCATCAGGGAAGAAAGAGATGAAGGTTAATAAACTAAAAGAGGAGGCAGTTAGGGTAAGATATAAAGAGCTATTGGAGGATAGATGGGCTAATGAGAGCATAGGCAATGGGGTCGAAGAGGTATGGGATAGGTTTAAAAATGTGTTAGTGTGTTCAGCAGAAGTTTGTGGTTACAGGAAAGTGGGTACGGGAGGGAAGAGGAGCGATTGGTGGAATGATGATGTAAAGAGAGTAGTAAGGGAGAGAAAAAGTTAGCATATGAGAAGTTTTTATAAAGTAGAAGTGATGCAAGGAGGGAAGAGTATATGGAGAAAAGGAGAGAGGTTAAGAGAGTGGTGAAGCAATGTAAAAAGAGAGCAAATGAGAGAGTGGGCGAGATGTTATCAACAAATTTTGTTGAAAATAAGAAAAAGTTTTGGAGTGAGATTAACAAGTTAAGGAAGCCTAGAGAACAAATGGATTTGTCAGTTAAAAATAGGAGAGGAGAGTTATTAAATGGAGAGTTAGAGGTATTGGGAAGATGGAAGGAATATTTTGAGGAATTGTTAAATGTTGATGAAGATAGGGAAGCTGTGATTTCGTGAATAGAGCAAGGAGGAATAACATCTTGTAGGAGTGAGGAAGAGCCAGTTGTGAGTGTGGGGGAAGTTCGTGAGGCAGTAGGTAAAATGAAAGGAGGTAAGGCAGCCGGGATTGATGGGATAAAGATAGAAATGTTAAAAGCAGGTGGGGATATAGTTTTGGAGTGGTTGGTGCAATTATTTAATAAATGCATGGAAGAGGGTAAGGTACCTAGGGATTGGCAGAGAGCATGCATAGTTCCTTTGTATAAAGGCAAAGGGGACAAAAGAGAGTGCAAAAATTATAGGGGGATAAGTCTGTTGAGTATGCCTGGTAAAGTGTATGGTAGAGATACTATTGAAAGAATTAAGAGTAAGACGGAGAATAGGATAGCAGATGAACAAGGAGGCTTTAGGAAAGGTAGGGAGTGTGTGGACCAGGTGTTTACAATGAAACATGTAAGTGAACAGTATTTAGATAAGGCTAAAGAGGTTTTTGTGGCATTTATGGATTTGGAAAAGGCGTATGACAGGGTGGATATGGGGGCAATGTGGCAGATGTTGTAGGTGTATGGTGTAGGAGGTAGGTTACTGAAAGCAGTGAAGAGTTTTTACGAGGATAGTGAGGCTCAAGTTAGAGTATGTAGGAAAGAGGGAGATTATTTTCCAGTAAAAGTAGGCCTTAGACAAGGATGTGTGATGTCACCGTGGTTGTTTAATATATTTATAGATGGGGTTGTAAGAGAAGTAAATGCGAGGGTCTTGGCAAGAGGCGTGGAGTTAAAAGATAAAGAATCACACAAAGTGGGAGTTGTCACAGTTGCTCTTTGCTGATGACACTGTGCTCTTGGGAGATTCTGAAGAGAAGTTGCAGAGGTTGGTGGATGAATTTGGTAGAGTATGCAAAAGAAGAAAATTAAAAGTGAATACAGGAAAGAGTAAGGTTATGAGGATAACAAAAAGATTAGGTGATGAAAGATTGGATATCAGATTGGAGGGAGAGAGTATGGAGGAGGTGAATGTATTCAGATATTTGGGAGTGGACGTGTCAGCGGATGGGTCTATGAAAGATGAGGTGAATCATAGAATTGATGAGGGGAAAAGGGTGAGCGGTGCACTTAGGAGTCTGTGGAGACAAAGAACTTTGTCCTTGGAGGCAAAGAGGGGAATGTATGAGAGTATAGTTTTACCAACGCTCTTATATGGGTGTGAAGCATGGGTGATGAATGTTGCAGCGAGGAGAAGGCTGGAGGCAGTGGAGATGTCATGTCTGAGGGCAATGTGTGGTGTGAATATAATGCAGAGAATTCGTAGTTTGGAAGTTAGGAGGAGGTGCGGGATTACCAAAACTGTTGTCCAGAGGGATGAGGAAGGGTTGTTGAGGTGGTTCGGACATGTAGAGAGAATGGAGCGAAACAGAATGACTTCAAGAGTGTATCAGTCTGTAGTGGAAGGAAGGCGGGGTAGGGGTCGGCCTAGGAAAGGTTGGAGGGAGGGGGTAAAGGAGGATTTGTGTGCGAGGGGCTTGGACTTCCAGCAGGCATGCGTGAGAGTGTTTGATAGGAGTGAATGGAGACAAATGGTTTTTAATACTTTACGTGATGTTGGAGTGTGAGCAAAGTAACATTTATGAAGGGATTCAGGGAAACCGGCAGGCCGGACTTGAGTCCTGGAGATGGGAAGTACAGTGCCTGCACTCTGAAGGAGGGGTGTTAATGTTGCAGTTTAAAAACTGTAGTGTAAAACACCCTTCTGGCAAGACAGTGATGGAGCGAATGATGGTGAAAGTTTTTCTTTTTCGGGCCACTCTGCCTTGGTGGGAATCGGCCATTGTGTTAATAAAAAAATAATAATTCTCCGATTAGTCTCAAAATTCTTTTTAAGGTTCTTTTAATTATACATTACATACCACCAAATCTTATTTTTCATTATGTGTTTTTCTTTCTTAATATTCACGTTCCAATTATCTAAATAAATTCACTTTCACCATACTCCTTCCGTCCAATAAGTCCTTCTTACCCTTGAGTCTTTTATCTATTATCACTTTGCTGTTTTTTTAATCCCTTTCAAAAAATCCATCTTCTACATACTCTTCCAAGTTCTGCAAATTGTCTACTGAATCACCCAAAAGCACTCTCACTGTGACAACCTCCATTTTGTGTCAGATTTATTATCAGTGAACATTACATTTCTCCGCAGCACTCTTGCTTTCACTCCTACTAAGACAGCCACGGTGACCCCACACATTTCCAAATTCATAAGAACATAATGATGGAGGAACACCGCAACAGGCCTACTCACAAGGCAGGTTCTTCCCCGATCCAAACCTTTCGAATGAAATATTTGTCAAACCTATTCTCGAGGTTCGCTTTCACTGGGAAAAATGATCTTTCCTACATTCCCTAACCTGAGCCACTGCCTTCTTAAAAAAAAAAAAAACTGTACATCTTTCAACCATTTTTCATCAGTTCCATAATTTTACAACGTCGTGTTATGGGATCGGTAAAACAAAAGCCCACTTAAGGCTTCGAACCGTGACCGGAATTTTGAGTTTCCATTTTTGCATCTTAAATATTTTAAATACCAAGGTAATCATTATATGCATTTATATAAATTAATCATACACATCGTGCTTTTACTTATCTATACATTTCTTTAATAAATTTCTCAAATCAGAAATTTTTCCTTTACCTACGAGTGAGAGTTTGTTATTGTTCTTACCCAGTAACCAGTGTGTGTTGTAGAGTCCTTACCCAGTAACCAGTGTGTGTTGTAGAGTCCTTACTCAGTAACTAGTGTGTGTTGTAGAGTCCTTACTCAGTAACCAGTGTGTGTTGTAGAGTCCTTACTCAGTAACTAGTGTGTGTTGTAGAGTCCTTACTCAGTAACCAGTGTGTGTTGTAGAGTCCTTACTCAGTAACCAGTGTGTGTTGAGTCCTTACTCAGTAACCAGTGTGTGTTGTAGAGTCCTTACTCAGTAACCAGTGTGTGTTGTAGAGTCCTTACTCAGTAACCAGTGTGTGTTGTAGAGTCCTTACCCAGTAGCTAGTGTGTTGTAGGCGGAGGTTCAGATATCTGGTGCAAGAGGCTAATTATTCTCTCTTCTTTCCTGTATCTTATAAAAAAAACAAGACATAAGGAAATTTAGATTGTACGTGGATATTGTGCAGACGTAAAGATAACATACACACGCACGAAGACAGACTGGGTGTCCTAGTACTTGGAAAAACATAGTCAAGAAGAACGAGGTGGTGAGCTCGAGTGGAGAAGACAAGAAAGAAATCAAACTGGATGTATTTGTAAGAGTAAAAGTTGAGTGAGTTAATTCGGGAACTGCTGCGGAGAATGCAAATGGGATGCGGGAAGTGAGTAATAGCCAGTGTTTACGTACGTGGAAGTGAGAGTTGTGTGGAACCGAGTCTGGCAGGAGTTGAGATAATTTATAAGAAATTATAGAGAAAATAAGATAAAAAGTTAATTTACGATGTCTGAATGCAAAAGCGGGAGGCGTTATTATCCAAGGCGAGCAGAAAAGTTTATAATGAATGATGTTAATGAGAGACCATTAACTGAGTTATGCTTCGAAAGAGTATTGATAATAGTAACAGTTATAAAGAATATAAATAGTTATAAGTTTGTAGTGAAGTGAATAAGGAGAGCAGTTTCTGGACGAGTACTTATGTTAGGAGGGGAGAAATAATGTCTGGTTTTCCACAAAGTAGTGACTAGAGGAAGAGAAAGATGGAATCCAAGAAGAAACATGTTTTTAGGATTGTTATTAAGAAGTACACACAACTTGAAGGAGTTGATGAGAGGAGATAAGAAGTGGAGCAGGAATGTTGAAGATATAAAACTACAGTGTTAGGAAAATTGATGTGGAAAGAAGAGCTAACAGGAAGCAGCAACATTAAAATTAGATCTAAAAAAAA
>NC_091315.1:38324253-38349253 GCF_038502225.1 Cherax quadricarinatus
GACATCGTCTCCCACTACCCTGAGAGACCTGATCTCTCTCTCTCTCTCTCTCTCTCTCTCTCTCTCTCTCTCTCTCTCTCTCTCTCTCTCTCTCTCTCTCTCTCTCTCTCTCTCTCTCGCTCTCTCTCTCTCTCTCTCTCTCTCTCTCTCTCTCTCTCTCTCTCTCTCTCTCTCTCTCTCTCTCTCTCTCTCTCTCTCTCTCTCTCTCTCTCTCTCTCTCTCTCTCTCCCTCTACATAATGTAGGAGGAACGGAACGTCAGTGCAATATTAATGGGGGATGATCCTGGCAGGAATTCCTCCATTAGCCCGGTGCAAATTAACCCACAGAAGGCCACTCCTAGTGTGTGTGTATGTGTGTGTGTGCGTGTATGTGTGTGTGTGTGTGTGTGTGTGTGTGTGTGTGTGTGTATGTGTATGTGTGTGTGTATGTGTATGTGTGTGTGTGTATGTGTGTGTGTATGTGTGTGTATGTGTGTGTGTGTGTATGTGTGTGTGTGTGTGTGTATGTGTGTGTGTGTGTATGTGTGTGTTTGTGTGTGTGTGTGTGTGTGTGTGTGTGTGTGTGTGTGTGTGTGTGTGTGTGTGTGTGTGTGTGTGTGTGTGTGTGTGTGTGTATGTGTGTGTGTATGTACTCACCTAGTTGTACTCACCTAGTTGAGGTTGCGGGGGTCGAGTCCGAGCTCCTGGCCCCGCCTCTTCACTGATCGCTACTAGGTCACTCTCCCTGAACCGTGAGCTTTATCATACCTCTGCTTAAAGCTATGTATGGATCCTGCCTCCACTACATCGCTTCCCAAACTATTCCACTTACTGACTACTCTGTGGCTGAAGAAATACTTCCTAACATCCCTGTGATTCATCTGTGTCTTCAACTTCCAACTGTGTCCTCTTGTTACTGTGTCCAATCTCTGGAACATCCTGTCTTTGTCCACCTTGTCAATTCCTCTCAGTATTTTGTAAGTCGTTATCATGTCCCCCCTATCTCTCCTGTCCTCCAGTGTCGTCAGGTTGATTTCCCTTAACCTCTCCTCGTAGGACATACCTCTTAGCTCTGGGACTAGTCTTGTTGCAAACCTTTGCACTTTCTCTAGTTTCTTTACGTGCTTGGCTAGGTGTGGGTTCCAAACTGGTGCCGCATACTCCAATATGGGCCTAACGTACACGGTGTACAGGGTCCTGATAAAGATGTCGGAATGCTGTTCTGAGGTTTGCTAGGCGCCCATATGCTGCAGCCGTTATTTGGTTGATGTGCGCTTCAGGAGATGTGCCTGGTGTTATACTCACCCCAAGATCTTTTTCCTTGAGTGAGGTTTGTAGTCTCTGGCTCCCTAGACTGTGCTCCGTCTGCGGTCTTCTTTGCCCTTCTCCAATCTTCATGACTTTGCACTTGGTGGGATTGAACTCCAGGAGCCAATTGCTGGACCAGGTCTGCAGCCTGTCCAGATCCCTTTGTAGTTCTGCCTGGTCTTCGATCGAGTGAATTCTTCTCATCAACTTCACGTCATCTGCAAACAGGGACACCTCAGAGTCTATTCCTTCCGTCATGTCGTTCACAAATACCAGAAACAGCACTGGTCCTAGGACTGACCCCTGTGGGACCCCGCTCGTCACAGGTGCCCACTCTGACACCTCGCCACGTACCATAACTCGCTGCTGTCTTCCTGACAAGTATTCCCTGATCCATTGTAGTGCCTTCCCTGTTATCCCTGCTTGGTCCTCCAGTTTTTGCACCAATCTCTTGTGTGGAACTGTGTCAAACGCCTTCTTGCAGTCCAAGAAAATGCAATCCACCCACCCCTCTCTCTCTTGTCTTACTGCTGTCACCATGTCATAGAACTCCAGTAGGTTTGTGACACAGGATTTCCCGTGTGTGTGTGTGTGTGTGTGTGTGTGTGTGTGTGTGTGTGTGTGTGTGTGTGTGTGTGTGTGTGTGTGTGTGTGTGTATATGTGTGTGTGTGTGTGTGTGTGTGTGTGTGTGTGTGTGTGTGTGTGTATGTGTGTGTGTGTGTATGTGTGTGTGTATGTGTGTGTGTGTGTGTGTTAAGAGCATAAGAAGATAAGAAATAAGGAACACTGCAACAGGCCTACTGGCCCATGCTGAGCAGGTCCATGTCCCCCCCCGGATTAGACCAATGACCCACCCCCCGGATTAGACCAATGACCCACCCCCCGGATTATCCCAATGACCCACCCAGTCTGGTCATCCCCGCTCAAGGATGGAGCACTGTACCAGACCCAGCAGTACAAGCTAGTCAGGTCCAACTCGCACCCACCCACACCCACTCATGTATTTATCTAACCTATTTTTAAAACTACACAACGTTTTAGCCTCAATAACTGTACTCGGGAGTTTGTTCCACTCATCCACAACTCTATTACCAAACCAGTGCTTTCCTATATCCTTCCTGAATCTGAATTTTTCCAACTTGAAACCATTGCTGCGAGTCCTGTCTTGGCTGGAAATTTTCAGCACACTATTTACATCTCCTTTATTTATTCCTGTTTTCCATTTATACACCTCAATCATATCCCCCCTAATTCTACGCCTTTCAAGAGAGTGCAGATTCAGGGCCCTCAGTCTATCCTCATAGGGAAGATTTCTGATACATGGGATCATCTTTGTCATCCTCCTCTGTACGTTTTCCAGAGCATTTATATCCATTCTGTAATACGGTGACCAGAACTGAGCAGCATAGTCTAAATGAGGCCTAACCAAGGATATATAGAGTTGAAGAACAACCTGAGGACTTCTATTATTTATTCTTCTAGATATAAAGCCAAGAATTCTGTTAGCTTTATTGCGAACACTAATGCACTGTTGTCTTGGTTTTAGATTACTGCTAACCAGAACTCCTAAATCCTTTTCGCAATCAGTAGTATTAAGATCTACATTATTTAGTTTATATGTGGCATGGTTATTTTCCTGTCCAACATTTAGAACTTTGCATTTGTCAATATTAAACTGCATCTGCCACTTCTCCGACCATTGCGTCAGTCTATTCAAATCTTCCTGGAGTGCTCTAATGCAGAAGAAAATAAGGAGAGAGGAAGTACAGATGGTCAGTACAGTAGGAAGAGTCAGTAGTCAGTGAAGTATACACTGATACTGACACTGCCAGATCACCGAGTGAATCTGGTTTACGTAATTCACTATACACAAAAAGATTACTTAAGCTTGACCAGAGCTGCTGCTGACAATGCTACAGCTGCTGACTCTCTGCTGACAACACTACAGCTGCTGACTCTCTGCTGACAACACTACAGCTGCTGACTCTCTGCTGACAACGGTGCAGCTGCTGACAGCTGCTGACATCAGCAACTCACACCACTCGTAAAAAAATCGAGAAATATTTTTTCTTCCTATTTACCATTCATCAATTTTTTCTGTCATTCTTTTTTTCAATTATAACAACTGTCAACTGCAGCCGGGAACTGTTGGCAACCTTGCTTGGCACGCACGCACGCACACGCGCGTGCACGCACATGTACAGACACGCCGTCTGCACGCATGTCTGTGTATGTGTACATTCGAATATACACACACATATAGTCGTACGCACACGTCTAGAAAAATACACACAAACAATGCATACAGAAGCTACAAAGAATGTATGTTGTTGTGTTTGTTGTAACTCTAAACCCGGGCGGGCCCTGGAGCGTGAGGAATGTTGAGGAGTCGATCCTCCGTCCGGTAAACACGGCTGGCTCTCTGATCAGTCAGAAGGTTGGTAGTTGTTCACCAGAATAACAGAGAGAAAGAGAGAGACAGAGAGAGAGAGAGAGACAGAGAGAGAGACAGAGAGAGAGACAGAGAGAGAGACAGAGAGAGAGACAGAGAGACAGAGAGAGAGACAGAGAGAGAGAGAGAGAGAGAGAGAGAGAGAGAGAGACAGAGAGAGAGACAGGGAGAGAGACAGAGAGACAGAGAGAGAGACAGAGAGAGAGACAGGGAGAGAGAGAGAGAGAGAGAGAGAGAGAGAGAGAGTATGTGTATTCCCAGGTAAAAGTAACTAAGGTTCTACTGGAAGAAAACCTTTGAAGTTGATGCAACTGATGAACCTTTAATGGAATACTTGACCACAGGTTCACAGTCTAACTGAAGTCTGTCAGCTCAGACTGACAGATCTACTGAAGTCTGTCAGCTCAGACTGACAGATCTACTGAAGTCTCTCAGCTCAGACTGACAGATCTACTGAAGTCTGTCAGCTCAGACTGACAGATCTACTGAAGTCTCTCAGCTCAGACTGACAGATCTACTGAAGTCTGTCAGCTCAGACTGACAGATCTACTGAAGTCTGTCAGCTCAGACTGACAGATCTACTGAAGTCTGTCAGCTCAGACTGACAGATCTACTGAAGTTTGTCAGCTCAGACTGACAGATCTACTGAAGTCTGTCAGCTCAGACTGACACATTACAAAACAACAGATATGTCCCATCCTGCGTGATGCAATATGTCCTGGGAAACCTAACACCTGTTGTTCTCACTAACAACAGAATATAACAGACCAACAGAACACTGCGGATGAATCCAACCTTTACATATACAAAAAAGAAAAGACAATAAAAAATCTTGCGGGTTTCTTGGTTTTGATTAAAGACTTTCCTCTGAATTATTCCATTTTCTAGGACGCACAACCTTCGCCTCCCACTGGCAAATTGTTGTAATTTTACAAGACGAGCTGATACACAAGTCTGTAATTAACATATCAGCGTTCTTATATTCCTCTATTCCTCTCTGATGCACGATTTATATATATATATATATATATATATATATATATATATATATATATATATATATATATATATATATATATATATATATATATATATATATATATATATATATATATATATATATATATACAATTCTCATTTGAAAGTGAGAGAAGAGACGTCACCAGCGTAATGACCTGATAGCTTGACCAGGGGTAATTAGCGTCACATGTTCTTAATGACTTGATTAGAGTTTATTAGTGTGGCCAACAGACGTCACACGCATGTAACTGCTTGATTACCTAAACGTAATTGTCACCCGGCGTAACGTAAGGTAATAGGTGCGTCTAGGGACGTATTTGCTCTCTTACACAGCACTAAAGTCTGGCTGAATTACCTTACTGAAACTCACTTACAATATAATGACAGCACAAAAAAAAAGATGAAAGAAAAATAACTAATGGAATTTTAAAGTGATCCATTATTTATATTATGAAAGATAATTTATATACTGTACTGAGATACACATCGAGATGTGAATGACTCAATGTGTATACACAGAGAGGCCAGAGAGTGCTGAAGTACGTCAGCAAGTGCCAGAGAGTGCTGAAGTAGGTCAGCAAGTGCCAGAGAGTGCTGAAGTACGTCAGCAAGTGCCAGAGAGTGCTGAAGTACGTCAGCAAGTGCCAGAGAGTGCTGAAGTACGTCAGCAAGTGCCAGAGAGTGCTGAAGTACGTCAGCAAGTGCCAGAGAGTGCTGAAGTACGTCAGCAAGTGCCAGAGAGTGCTGAAGTACGTCAGCAAGTGCCAGAGAGTGCTGAAGTATGTCAACAACTGCCAGAGAGTGCTGAAGTACGTCAGCAAGTGCCAGAGAGTGCTGAAGTACGTCAGCAAGTGCCAGAGAGTGCTAAGTGCGTCAACAATTGCCAGAGAGTGGCGAGTACGTCAGCAAGTGCCAAAGATAGCTGAGCACGTCACGTCGATGTGATTAAGGAACAGTGCCAACATCCTGGAACGATACACATACACACACACACACACACACACACACACACACACACACACACACACACACACACACACACACACACACACACACACACACACACACACAAACACACACAAACCTTCTGGAGTTTTATGACAAGGTAACAGAAGTAAGACACGAGAGAGAGGGGTGGGTAGATTGCGTTTTCCTAGACTGCAGGAAGGCCTTTGACACAGTTCTCCACAAGAGATTAGTGCAGAAGCTGGAGGATCAGGCGCATGTAACAGGGAGGGCACTGCAATGGATCAGGGAATACCTGACAGGGAGGCAGCAACGAGTCATGGTACGTGAAGAGGTATCACAGTGGGCGCCTGTGACGAGTGGGGTCCCACAGGGGTCAGTTCTAGGACCAGTGCTATTTTTGATATATGTGAACGACATGATGGAAGGAATAGACTCTGAAGTGTCCCTGTTCGCAGATGATGTGAAGTTGATGAGAAGAATTAAATCGGATGAGGATGAGGCAGGACTGCAAAGAGACCTGGACAGGCTGGACATGTGGTCCAGTAACTGGCTTCTCGAATTCAATCCAGCCAAATGCAAAGTCATGAAGATTGGGGAGGGGCAAAGAAGACCGCAGACAGAGTATAGGCTAGGTGGACAAAGACTACAGACCTCACTCAGGGAGAAAGACCTTGGGGTGACCATAACACCGAGCACATCACCGGAGGCACACATCAACCAAATAACTGCTGCAGCATACGGGCGCCTGGCAAACCTGAGAATAGCGTTCCGATACCTTAATAAGGAATCGTTCAAGACACTGTACACTGTGTATGTTAGGCCCATACTGGAGTATGCAGCACCAGTCTGGAACCCACACCTGGTCAAGCACGTCAAGAAGTTAGAGAAGGTACAAAGGTTTGCAACAAGGCTAGTCCCAGAGCTCAAGGGAATGTCGTACGAGGAAAGGTTAAGGGAAATCGGACTGACGACACTGGAGGACAGAAGGGTCAGGGGAGACATGATAACGACATACAAGATACTGCGGGGAATAGACAAGGTGGACAGAGATAGGATGTTCCAGAGAGGGGACACAGGGACAAGGGGTCACAACTGGAAGCTGAAGACTCAGACGAGTCACAGGGACGTTAGGAAGTATTTCTTCAATCATAGAGTTATCAGGAAGTGGAATAGCCTAGCAAGTGAAGTCGTGGAGGCAGGAACCATACATAGTTTTAAGAAGAGGTATGATACAGCTCAGGAAGCAGAGAGAGAGAGGACCTAGTAGTGATCAGTGAAGAGGCGGGGCCAGGAGCTGAGTCTCGACCCCTGCAACCACAATTAGGTGAGTACAGTTAGGTGAGTACACAAACACACACACACACACACAGAGAAGTGCGACACGAGAGAGAGGGGTGGGTTGATTGCATCTTCCTGGACTGCAGGAAGGCCTTCGACACAGTTCCTCACAAGAGATTAGTGCAGAAACTAGAGAATCAGGCGCGTATAACAGGAAGGGCACTGCAGTGGATCAGGGAATACCTGACAGGGAGGCAACAACGAGTCACGGTACGGGATGAGGTATCACAGTGGGCACCTGTGACGAGCGGGGTCCCACAGGGGTCGGTCCTAGGACCAGTGCTATTTCTGGTATATGTGGGTGACATGATGGAAGGGATAGACTCAGGGGTGTCCCTGTTCGCAGATGATGTGAAGTTAATGAGGAGAATTAAATCAGATAAGGACCAGGCAGGACTTCAAAGAGACCTGGACAGGCTGGACACCTGGTCCAGTAATTAGCTTCTTGAATTCAACCCCGCCAAATGCAAAGTCATAAAGATCGGAGAAGGGCAAAGAAGACCGCAGACAGAGTATAGAGTAGGTGGCCAAGAACTGCAAACCTCGCTCAAGGAGAAAGATCTTGGGGTGATCATAACACCGAGCATGTCTCCGGAGGCACACATCAACCAAATAACTGCTGCAGCATACGGGCGCCTGGCAAACCTGAGAATAGCGTTCCGATACCTTAGTAAGGAATCGTTCAAGACACAGTACACTGTGTACATCAGGCCCATACTGGAGTATGCAGCTCCAGTTTGGAACCCACAGCTGGTTAAACACATCAAGAAATTAGAGAAAGTGCAAAGGTTTGCAACAAGGCTAGTTCCGGAGCTCAGGGGTATGTCCTACGATGAAAGGTTGAGGGAAATCGGACTGACGACATTGGAGAACAGGCGGGTCAGGGGAGACATGATAACGACATATAAAATATTGCGTGGAATAGATAAGGTAGACAGAGACAGGTTGTTCCAGAGAGGACACACAGAAACAAGGGGTCACAATTGGAAGCTGAAGACTCAGACGAGTCATAGGAATGTTAGGAAGTATTTCTTCAGTCATAGAGTCGTCAGGAAGTGGAATAGCCTAACAAGTGATGTAGTGGAAGCAGGAACCATACATAGCTTTAAGACGAGGTATAACAAAGCTCTGGAAGCAGAGAGAGAGAGAGGACCTAGCAGCGATCAGTGAAGAGGCGGGGCCAGGAGCTGTGTATCGACCCCTGCAACCACAATTAGGTGAGCACAATTAAGTGAATACACACACACACATACACACCTGAGGTATGAAAGACAGCAAATATAGTCCCAATTTTTAAAACAGGAGACAGACATGAAGCACTAAGCTACAGACCAGTGTCACTGACATGTATAGTATGCAAAGTCATGGAGAAGATTATCAGGAGAAGAGTGGTGGAACACCTTGAAATGAATGAGCTTAACAACAGCCAACACGGTTTCAGGGACGGGAAATCCTGTGTCACAAACCTACTGGAGTTCTATGACAAGGTGACAGCAGTAAGACAAGAGAGAGAGAGGGGTTGGTAGATTACATTTTCTTGGACTGTAAGAAGGCGTTTGACACAGTTCCACACAAGAGATTAGTGCAAAACTGGAGGACCAAGCAGGGATAACAGGGAAGGCACTACAATGGATCAGGGAATACTTGACAGGAAGACAGCAGCGAGTCATGGTACGTGGCGAGGTGTCTGAGTGGGCACCTGTGATAAGTGGGGTTCCACAGGGGTCAGTCCTAGGACCAGTGCTGTTTCTGGTATTTATGAACGACATGACGGAAGGAATAGATCGTGAAGTGGCCCTGTTTCCAGATGATGTGAAGTTGATGAGAAGAATTCAATCGGACGCGGACCAGGAAGAACTACAAAGGGATCTGGAGTGGCTGCAGGCCTGGTCCAGCAATTGGCTTCTTGAGTTCAACCCTACCAAGTGCAAAGTCATGAAGATTAGGGAAGGGCAAAGAAGACCGCAGACGGAGTACAGTCTAGGGGGACCAGAAACTACAAACCTCACTCAAGGAAAAATATCATGGGGTGAGTAATAACACCAGGCACATCTGAAGCGCACGTCAACCAAATAACGGCTGCAGCATATGGGCGCCTAGCAAACCTCAGAACAGCATTCCGACATCTTAATAAGGAATCGTTCAGAACCCTGTACACTGTGTACGTTAGGCCCATATTGGAGTATGCGGCACCAGTTTGGAACCCACCTCTAGATAAGCACGTACAGAAACTAGAGAAAGTGCAGAAGTCTGCAACAAGACTAGTCCCAGAGCTAAAGAGTGTGTCCTACGAGGAAAGGTTAAGGGAAATCGACCTGACGACACTGGAGGACAGGAGAGATAGGGAGGACATGATAACGACATATAAAATACTGAGAGGAATTGACAAGGTGGACAGAGACAGAATGTTCCAGAGATGGGACACAGTAACAAGGGGACACAGTTGGAAATTGAAGACACAGATGAATCACAGGGATGTTAGGAAGTATTTCTTCAGTCACAGAGTAGTTTGGAAAGCGATGTAGTGGAGGCAGGATCCATTCATAGCTTTAAGAAGAGGTATGATAAAGCTCATGGAGCAGGAAGAGTGACCCAGTAGCGGCCACTGAAGAGGCGGGGCCAGGAGGTATGACTCGACCCCTGCAACCCACAACTAGGTGAGGACAACTAGGTGAGTACACATACACACACACACCTATATATATATCAATAACAACACTGCACTAGCCAAGGACTCGAACCCATGCTGCTTTGGCCTGCCTCATGGTGGGCGAAAACACATGACGCCCTTATCCACTGGACCATACGATCCTTAAGAGTAGCGCATCTAGTGGAACTGGATGTGGTACTCGCTACCCAAGGACACACGATGGTGTGGATGACTCTAGGCTAATTTAATTCTAGTCCCTCTTTGGTGTACTAGTACAACGAGCAGTATTTTATATTATTCAGTTCCGCTGGATGCGCTACTCTTAAGGATCGTATGGTTCAGTGGACAAGGGCGTCATGTGTTTTCGCCCACCATGAGGCAGGCCAAAGCAGCATGGGTTCGAGTCCTTGGCTAGTGCAGTGTTGTTATTGATATATATATATATATATATATATATATATATATATATATATATATATATATATATATATATATATATATATATATATATATATATATATATATATATATATATATATATATATATATATATATATATATATATATATATATATATATATATATATATATATATATATATATATATATATATATATATATATATATATGAATGTTAAACAATTAGGCAGATACTGGTGAAGAAGAGATGGGTGATGTATCCAGTAACTGCGTCAATATAGGTATAATGATCGGTACATTGTTATACACACACCCACCTATTGTTATGACCATCCCAGGCGCGAGTGTCATCATCACCACCACCACCAGTACCACCAGTACCACCACCAGTACCACCACCACTACCACCACCACCACCACCACCACCACCACTACCACCACCACCAGTACCACCACCAGTACCACCACCAGTACCACCACCAGTACCACCACCACCACCACTACCACCACCACCACCACCACCACCACCACCACCACCACCACCACCACTACCACCACCAGTACCACCACCAGTACCACCACCACTACCACCACCACAAGTACCACCACCAGTACCACCACCACCACCACCACCACCACAACCACCACCACAACCACCACCACCACCACCACTACCACCACCAGTACCACCACCACCACCACCACTACCACCACCAGTACCACCACCGACACCACCAGTACCACCACCAGTACCACCACCACCACCACCACTACCACCACCACCACCACCACCACCAGTACCACCACCACCACCACTACCACCACCACCAGTACCACCACCAGTACCACCACCACCACCACCACTACCACCACCACTACCACCGCCAGTACCACCACCACCACCACCACTACCACCACCACCAGTACCACCACCACCACCACCACCACTACCACCACCACCAGTACCACCACCAGTACCACCACCACCACCACCACCACCACTACCACCACCACTACCACCGCCAGTACCACCACCACCACCACCACTACCACCACCACCACCACCACCACCACCACTACCACCACCACCACCACCACCAGCGATGCTCAAAATAATTCACGATCATATATTGAAAGAGAATGTACCGTGGGAGGGGGAGAATGTACCGTGGGAGGGGGAGAATGTATCGTGGGAGGGGGAGAATGTACCGTGGGAGGGGGAGAATGTACCGTGGGAGGGGGAGAATGTATCGTGGGTGGGGGAGAATTTACCGTGGGAGGGGGAGAATGTATCGTGGGAGGGGGAGAATGTACTGTGGGAGGGGGAGAATGTACTGTGGGAGGGGTAGAATATACCGTGGGAGGCGTAGAATGTACCGTGGGAGAGGGAAAATGTACTGTTGGACGGGGAGAATGTATCGTGGGGGTGGGAGAATATACCGTGGGAGGGGGAGAATGTATCGTGGGAGGGGGAGAATGTACCGTGGGAGGGGAAGAATGTACCGTGGGAGGGGGATAATGTATCGTGGGAGGGGAAGAATGTACCGTGGGAGGGGAGGAATGTACCGTGGGAGAGGGAAAATGTACCGTGGGAGGAGGAGAATGAACTGTGGGAGGGGGAGAATGCACCGTGGGAGGGAGAGGATGTTCCGTTGGAGGGGAAGAATGTTCCGGGAGAAGGGGAGAATGTACCGTGGGGGAGACAATGTTCCGTGGGAGGGGAAGAATGTACCGTGGGAGGGGAAGAATGTTCCGTGGGAGGGGAAGAATGTACCGTGGGAGGGGGAGAATGTTCCATTGGAGGGGAAGAATGTACCGTGGGAGGGGAAGAATGTACCGTGGGAGGGGAAGAATGTACCGTGGGAGGGGGAGAATGTTCCGTGGGAGGGGAAGAATGTACCGTGGGAGGGGGAGAATGTACCGTGGGAGGGGGACAATGTACCGTGGGGGGGGGAGAATGTACCGTGGGAGGGGTAGAATGTACCGTGGGAGGGGGAGAATGTAGCGTGGGAGGGGGCGAATGTACCGTGGGAGGGGAGAATGTACTGTGGGAGGGGGAGAATGTACCGGGGGTGGGGGAGAATGTACTGTGGGAGGGGGAAAATGTACCGTGGGAGGGGGAGAATGTACTGTGGGAGGGGGAGAATGTACCGTGGGAGGGGGAGAATGTACTGTGGGAGGGGGAGAATGTACCGTGGGAGGGGGAGAATGCTTTAAAATAATGAATAAAGAATTTTCACATTTTTGTGTGTCCCTGGTTCGCTACACTGTACTCTGGTTCGCTACACTGTACTCTGGTTCACTACACTGTACTCTGGTTCACTACACTGTACTCTGGTTCGCTACACTGTACTCTGGTTCGCTACACTGTACTCTGGTTCACTACACTGTACTCTGGTTCACTACACTGTACTCTAATTCACTACACTGTACTCTGGTTCGCTACACTGTACTCTGGTTCGCTACACTGTACTCTGGTTCACTACACTGTACTCTGGTTCGCTACACTGTACTCTGGTTCACTACACTGTACTCTGGTTCACTACACTGTACTCTGGTTCACTACACTGTACTCTGGTTCACTACACTGTACTCTGGTTCACTACACTGTACTCTGGTTCACTACACTGTACTCTGGTTCACTACACTGTACTCTGGTTCAGTACACTGTACTCTGGTTCACTACACTGTACTCTGGTTCACTACACTGTACTCTGGTTCAGTACACTGTACTCTGGTTCAGTACACTGTGCTCTGGTTCACTACACTGTACTCTGGTTCAGTACACTGTACTCTGGTTCAGGACACTGTACTCTGGTTCACTACACTGTACTCTGGTTCACTACACTGTACTCTGGTTCAGTACACTGTACTCTGGTTCAGTACACTGTGCTCTGGTTCACTACACTGTACTCTGGTTCAGTACACTGTGCTCTGGTTCACTACACTGTACTCTGGTTCACTACACTGTACTCTGGTTCACTACACTGTACTCTGGTTCACTACACTGTACTCTGGTTCAGTACACTGTACTCTGGTTCAGTACACTGTGCTCTGGTTCACTACACTGTACTCTGGTTCAGTACACTGTACTCTGGTTCAGTACACTGTACTCTGGTTCACTACACTGTACTCTGGTTCACTACACTGTACTCTGGTTCATTACACTGCACTCTGGTTCACTACACTGTGCTCTGGTTCGATACACTGAACTCTGGTTCACTACACTGTATTCTGGTTCACTAAACTGTACTCTGGTTCACTACACTGCACTCTGGTTCACTACACTGTACTCTGGTTCGCTACACTGTACTCTGGTTCGCTACACTGTACTCTGGTTCACTACACTGTACTCTGGTTCACTACACTGTGCTCTGGTTCACTACACTGTTCTCTGGTTCACTACACTGTACTCTGGTTCACTACACTGTACTCTGGTTCACTACACTGTGCTCTGGTTCACTACACTGTACTTCTGGTTCAGTACACTGCACTCTGGTTCACTACACGGTACTCTGGTTTACACTGCTCTACTGTGTTTCACTACACTTTACCCTGGTTCACTCTACTCTGCTTCACTACACTATACTGTGGTTCATTACACTCTACTATGGTTCACTACGCTCTACTCTGGTCCACTACACTCTATTCTGGTTCAGTACACTTTACCCTGGTTCACTCTACTCTACTCTGGTTCACTACACTCTACTCTGGTTCACTACACTCTACTCTGGTTCACTACACTCTATCCTGGTTCACTACACTCTCCCCTGGTTCACTACACACTACCCTTGTTCACTACACTCTACCCTGGTTCACTACACTCTACCCTGGTTCACTACACTCTACTCTGGTTCACTACACTCTACCCTGGTTCACTACACTCTACTCTGGTTCACTACACTCTACTCTGGTTCATTACACTCTACCCTGGTTCACTACAGTCTACCCTGGTTCACTACACCCTACTCTGGCTCACTACACTCTACCCTGGTTAACTACACTCTACTCTGGTTCACTACACTCTACCCTGGTTCACCACACTCTACTCTGGTTCACTACACTCTGCCCTGGTTCACTACACTCTTCCGTGGTACACTACACTCTACCCTGGTTCACTACACTCTACTGTGGTTCACTACACTCTACTGTGGTTCACTACACTCTACCCTGGTTCACTACACTCTACTCTGGTTCACTACACTCTACTCTGGTTCACTACACCCTGCCCTGGTTCACTACACTCTACCGTGGTACACTACACTCTACCCAGGTTCACTACACTCTACTCTGGTTCACTACACTTTTCCCTGGTTCACTACACTCTACTGTGGTACACTACACTCTACCCTGGTTCACTACACTCTACTGTGGTTCACTACACTCTACCCTGGCTCACTACACTCTACCCTGGTTCACTACACCCTACTCTGGTTCACTACACTCTACCCTGGTTCACTACACTCTACTCTGGTTCATTACACTCTACCCTGGCTCACTACACTCTGCCCTGGTTCACTACACTCTACCGTGGTACACTACTCTCTACCCTGGTTCACTACACTCTACTGTGGTTCACTACACTCTACCCTGGTTCACTACACCCTACTCTGGCTACCTACGCTCTACCCTGGTTCACTACACTCTACTCTGGTTCACTACACTCTGCCCTGGTTCACTACACTCTACCCTGGTTCACTACACTCTACCCTGGCTCACTACACTCTACTGTGGTTCACTACACTCTACTGTGGTTCACTACACTCTACTGTGGTTCACTACACTCTACTGTGGTTCACTACACTCTACTGTGTTTCACTACACTCTACCCTGGTTCACTACACTCTACTCTGGTTCACTACACTCTTCCCTGGCTCACTACACTCTACCCTGGTTCATTACACCCTACTCTGGCTAACTACACTCTACCCTGGTTCACTACACTCTACTCTGGTTCACTACACTCTGCCCTGGTTCACTACACTCTGCCCTGGTTCACTACACTCTACTCTGGTTCACTACACTCTTCCCTGGCTCACTACACTCTACCCTGGTTCACTACACCTTACTCTGGCTAACTACACTCTACCCTGGTTAACTACACTCTACTCTGGTTCACTACACTCTACCCTGGTTAACTACACTCTACTCTGGTTCACTACACTCTACCCTGGTTAACTACACTCTACTCTGGTTCACTACACTCTACCCTGGTTAACTACACTCTACTCTGGTTCACTACACTCTACCCTGGTTAACTACACTCTACTCTGGTTCACTACACTCTACCCTGGTTAACTACACTCTACTCTGGTTCACTACACTCTACCCTGGTTAACTACACTCTACTCTGGTTCACTACACTCTACCCTGGTTGGCAAACCAGAAATTTCCTGTATTTATTCTAATTTTAAATTTATCCAATACTGATCAACTGTTGTGAGTTGTATCTTGTGTTGTGAGCGTGTTTATAGTTCCTTTAAACCTGTTGATGTCTTTGAGATGAGTGTAGGTTCTAGACTAACTCTTTCATGGTAGGTGAGGCTCCTCATTCAGGTGGTCAGGTTCACTATCCTACTCCTCCTCCTGTTTGCCAAGGTATTGAAGTGTTTTGTTCCTCCAGCAGCAGCAGCAGCAGCAGCAGCAGCAGCAGCAGCAGCAGCAGCAGCAGCAGCAGCAGCAGCAGCAGCAGCAGCAGCAGCAGCAGCAGCAATAGCAGCAGCAGCAATAGCAGCAGCAGCAATAGCAGCAGCAGCAATAGCAGCAGCAATAGCAGCAGCAGCAATAGCAGCAGCAATAGCAGCAGCAATAGCAGCAGCAGCAATAGCAGCAGCAATAGCAGCAGCAGCAATAGCAGCAGCAATAGCAGCAGCAATAGCAGCAGCAGCAGCAGCAGCAGCAGCAGCAGCAGCAGCAGCAGCAGCAGCAATAGCAGCAGCAGCAGCAGCAGCAGCAGCAGCAGCAGCAGCAGCAGCAGCAGCAGCAGCAGCAGCAATAGCAGCAGCAGCAATAGCAGCAGCAGCAGCAGCAGCAGCAGCAATAACAGCAGCAGCAGCAGCAGCAGCAGCAGCAGCAGCAGCAGCAGCAGCAGCAGCAGCAGCAGCAGCAGCAGCAGCAGCAGCAGCAGCAGCAGCAGCAGCAGCAGCAATAGCAGCAGCAGCAGCAGCAGCAGCAGCAGCAATAGCAGCAGCAGCAGCAGCAGCAGCAGCAGCAGCAGCAGCAGCAGCAGCAGCAGCAATAGCAGCAGCAATAGCAGCAGCAGCAGCAATAGCAGCAGCAATAACAGCAGCATTAGCAGCAGCAATAGCAGCAGCAGCAGCAGCAGCAGCAGCAGCAGCAGCAGCAGCAATAGCAGCAGCAGCAGCAGCAGCAGCAGCAGCAGCAGCAGCAGCAGCAGCAGCAGCAGCAGCAATAGCAGCAGCAGCAGCAGCAGCAATAGCAGCAGCAGCAATAGCAGCAGCAGCAGCAACAGCAATAGCAGCAGCAGCAGCAGCAATAGCAGCAGCAGCAATAGCAGCAGCAGCAGCAGCAGCAGCAGCAGCAGCAGCAGCAATAGCAGCAGCAGCAATAGCAGCAGCAGCAGCAGCAGCAGCAGCAGCAGCAGCAGCAATAGCAGCAGCAGCAATAGCAGCAGCAGCAATAGCAGCAGCAGCAATAGCAGCAGCAGCAGCAGCAGCAGCAGCAGCAGCAGCAGCAGCAGCAGCAGCAATAGCAGCAGCAGCAATAGCAGCAGCAGCAGCAGCAGCAGCAGCAGCAGCAGCAGCAGCAGCAGCAGCAATAGCAGCAGCAGCAATAGCAGCAGCAGCAGCAGCAGCAGCAGCAGCAGCAGCAGCAGCAGCAGCAGCAGCAGCAGCAGCAGCGGCGGCAGCAGCACATCACAGCTTGTCTGGTCAGACACCAGCCCCGGGATCACCAGATGACTGCTCCAGCCTCCTCCACTTCCTGCCTTGAATGACCTACACGAGTTTAGCGATTTCTGAAATACAGAAACAAAAGGGTCCTAGCCTGCCCCTGGATTCCTCGGTGTTTTGCGAGAGTGTAGGCTCTCAGATCTCACTCTGTCACCGTACAAAGATGAAGTGAAAAGTTGGGGAATGGAAGCTCGTGGGACGCGAGTGTTGTTGAATACTGGCGTCTGTCCTCCGTGTGATGCAGGTCGTAGTACACAACTTGTGCAACACTTGGGTATCTTAACTGAGGAAACATTTTATCGACAAGTGGCGAGATAAAAATACCCAAGTGTTGCACAGGTATCTAAATCACGAACCTGTCGGTTCTCTGAACCAATTATCTACACCACCAGTCTTAAAGGCTGCTGTGTCACCTCTAAACCAGTCAACAACAACCTAATCCCTAAAATACATATTAAAGAAAACTCTCAGTGTATATATACACACACTAACATACACCTAATGGTGTATACATCCTGTAGAAAAGCGCACGTATGTGTGTGTGTACTGCTAGAGTCACGTGTAAGCACTTGGTGTTGTCCTGCCTCCCCGGTGCTCTCCATCACACACAATAACACAGGTGCCAGCTCTTCATGGTGCCAAACGACCACCTGATAGTTCGGTAATGAGTAGCGCTACACACCTAACTTTATGTAAAATATAACTATGATAATACCTTGTCGCAATATAAAGCCATTACCGACCAGCAGGTGTTGAGGGAGTCTTACATGACATCCAGCAGGTGTGGGAGTCTTGCATGACAACCAGCAGGTGTGGGAGTCTTGCATGACAACCAGCAGGTGTTGTGGGAGTCTTACGTGACAACCAGCAGGTGTGTAGGTGATGACAGGTATGTAGGAGACAACAGGTGTGGAGGTGACAACAGGTGTAGAGGTGACAACAGGTGTGTGGGCGACAACAGGTGTGGAGGTGACACCAGGCGTGTAGGCGACAGCAGCTGTGTAGATGACAGGTGTGTAGGTGACAGACAACAGGTGTATAGGTAACAACAAGTGTGTAGGTGCAACAGGTGTGTAGGTGATAACAGGTGTGTAAGTGATACCTATTACTACCAACATTCAAAATAAAGCGCTAGACCCGCATCGATGAGTAGATGTAGACGAATAAATCAGTAGATAAGTAGGCCAAATTTAGACATATGGAAGGAGAAAATTAGCTTCTGTAGGCTCACCAAATTTTGTTATTCCCTCAAGGGAGGTTCCTTGATATTGACGAGAGGCTCTTGATCCAAGGCACTATTCACTCTCTTTAACTTCCTTGGATTAAGGCTGACTGCCTCCCATTCCTCAGACACTTATGAGCCGTGTAGGTTTAGCGCTTCCCGCCAAATATAATAATAACAACAACAGCAATAATAATAATACTAATACTAATAATAATAATAATAATTAATATTAATAATCATATCCTTTTGCTCCCTTACTTATTAATGCAGCGACACTCAGAACAGACAGTGACACTCAGAGAATAGGCAGTGACACTCAGAAGAGACAGTGATATTCAAAGAATAAGCAGTAACACTCAGAGAATGGGCAGTGACATTCAGAAGAGACAGTGACACTCAGAATAGGCAGGGACACTCAGAGAATAGACAGTGACACTCAGAGAATAAGCGATAACGCTCAGAGAATGGGCAGTGACACTCAGAAGAGACAGTGACACTCAGAGAATAGGCAGTGACATTCAGAAGAGACAGTGACACTCAGAATAGGCAGTGACATTCAGAGAACAGACAGTGACACTCAGAACAGACAGTAACACTCAGAACAGGCAGTAAATGTCAAATAAAACTCTGAAAGTCAAGAAAATGTTTATTCTGATATACGCAAGCTATACAAATCGATATACAAATCAATCTTAATTACTGAATCAGTCTAATGTAAGGTTAGTACCGAAGTGCACCAGCAACACTGTTGTCTGCAGTCTTGCACTGACTGAGATACCACCAACCAAATGCCATAGCCAGGTCGTCAGCGTGGTGGCGCTTTGTACTCCCGTCGTCAGCGTGGTGGCACTCTGTACTCCCGTCAGAGATGTTTGAGGATCAAGGCTTCTCTTTTCTATACAGAAAATGAGGAAAAAATCGACGTAATTTTCACACCACTGTTCAGTTACTGACACTGCTGAGGGTCACGAGGCTCATGATCTTGTAAACTAGACACGAAGTCTCATGTAGGACTCGTGGGACATTTTTGACTGACACACAGAACTTCTCAGAGGCAGATCGAAGGTCTCACAGGCACACTGGAACGCCTCACAGTTAATTTTCACAGACACAGGGAAGTGCGTGAGAGGGTCATATAATTTTTTTTCAGTCTTGGAGGCGGGGCCAGGAGCTGATTATCAACCCCAGATAACACAGTTCATGAGTTCAGACACATGGAACTCCTCACAGACACACTGAGTTCCTCACAGACATATTGAACTCCTTACAGACACATTGAGCTCCTCACAAATATATTGAACTTCTCACAGACACATTGAACTCTTCACAGACACATTGAGCTCCTCACAGACAGATGTTGATCACCGAGCAGTGACGGGATGCAGCAGACGTTTGGTCAGCATAGGAACATCCTGTCCACTAACACCGTTGCTGGACAAGTAAGCCAGAATATCTGGCGAGCTGTCTGATGGAGGAGCTGCAGCTTCTTCCTCATCCGTCTCCACGACGTCGTCGTCCTCCAAGGCAGCCACAGGAGGGCTGGCGTCTCCGGGCGTGGGCGGCAGCGAGTTGAAGGAGGGCGGTACTTGGTCCTTGGTCAGCACCAGGGTGTCCTTGTGTGCTAGGCGCTGCAGGAGTGTGTCAGCGATCATGTCGTGGTGTGCAGCCCTACCTCTCACAGCAACAACCACGCACAACAACCACAGCAACCACACAGAAAACATGATCAACACTCCCAGCAGTTCTTGAGGAACAAAATGTACGTGGTAAGTAGAGGCGGGGCAGTAGAGAGCACAGGAACAGCCTCCAGGAGTGTGCGTCTGTGTATGAGTGGTGACCACTACTCCCACCTTATTTATGACGAAGGGTTGTGGGGGGAGGGTGATGGAGGAGGGAGGTGTGAAGGAGGAGAAGGAGGAGGAAAAAGGAAGAGGGAGGAGGAGTAACAAATAGGAGTCATTTTTAAAACAAAATAAGATACGTGAGCAGTGTATGAGGCTGCCATACACTGTGTGTGTCATAGTGAGAACAAAAACTGACTGTTTCCTTTCATATTCCATGACGAAAATGGGTTAAATACTTGAGGAGGGATGGAGGGAGGGAGGGAGGGGGGATGGAGGGAGGGAGGGAGGGTGTGAAAAGGGAGCTAGTCTGGTAGACGGGGTGTGTAGGGGAGGGATGGAGGGACATGAATAAAAGGAGAGACAGAGGTGGGGAAGGGGAGGATAAGCTTTGGGGACATCGCTTCTTATTAATCTCTTGGGTCAGATCAGCCCAGGTCAGGTCAGGTCAGGTCATGCCAGGTCTTTGTAGCCGCTTGTTGTGTAGACTGAATGGAAACGTCTGTGTCGCGCGCTGCCTAAATGGAGGATCGAATCCGTATTCTTCCCTGCACTGAGGAGTGGGATTCTGTGTTTACAATTTATATTCAGAGCACACTGACTCAACACACTCAGGTCTAGCACTGACCCCGGGGGCGGTGACCCCGGGAGGGACTACAGGTGACCTTCAGCTAAGTAGTTGACGCGCTAAATTTGTATGGGTCAGTCAGCGCAAGTAGTTGTACATGTATGGTATACAATACCCACAAGATGAAGAATTATCTGGGTAACATCTGGGTATCTTTATTGTAGACGTTTCGCCCACCAGTAGCTTTATTAATACAAGCATATAACTGGAAGATAGTAGAACGATACACAAAAGACCAGGTAATCAGTAGTACTGGAGGCTTGACTCTTTGTCTGATAATGATGAGAGAGAAACATAAGACTGGAGGAGCACTGTTGAAGGCCTACTGGTCCATGCCAGCCTCCGCACCTTGAAAATAAGTGTAACAAACTGCCTAGTATAGTAAGAGGAGCAAATTCTTTGGGGTATGTTGATAAACAGTTGACAGATAATGTGTGAGCATAACACCGTGGGAGGCAACACATGGTAATGTTGTGTGAGCATAACACCGTGGGAGGCAACACATGGTAATGTTGTGTGAGCATAACACCGTGGGAGGCAACACATGGTAATGTTGTGTGAGCATAACACCGTGGGAGGCAACACATGGTAATGTTGTGATGCAGTACTAACACGGTCATTAATAAGCCACATGTGCAACACCTAGGTGTCTTTATTGCACATTTTAACCTAACAGTGTGACCTAACAACATTACCACAGTGTGAGCTAACACTACCACAGTGTGACCTAACAACACTACCACAATCACACACAGCAACAAGTGTTGCACATACGTCTCATTCCTCAAGACTGGTGTGTTCCACGTCTTTGTTCGCAACATATCCGAGTGCAACACAAACCTTGCACAGCCACTACTGCTTCCCTCTGTGTACATCAAGTAACACTGTCAGTAACACCGTCAGTAACACTGTCAGTAACACTGTCAGTAACACTATCAGTATCCCCGTCAGTAACACCTTCAGTAACACTGTCGGTAATACTGTCAGTAACACCGTCAGTAACACTGTCAGTAACACTGTCAGTAACACTGTCAGTAATACTGTCAGTAACACCGTCAGTAACACCGTCAGTGGCACTGTCAGTAACACTGTCAGTAACACTGTCAGTAATACTGTCAGTAACACCGTCAGTAACACCGTCAGTGGCACTGTCAGTATCACTGTTAGTAACATCGTCAGTAACACCATCAGTAACACCGTCAGTAACGCCGTCAGTAAAACTGTTAGTAACACTGTCAGTAATACTGTCAGTAACACCCGCAGGCAACACTGTCAGTAATACCGTCAGTAACACTGTCATTAACACTGTCAGCAACAGTCAGCAACACCGCCAGTAACACCGTCAGTAACACCGTCACTAACACTGTCAGTAACACCTTCAGTAACACCAACACCGTCAGTAACACCGTCAGTAACACCGTCAGTAACACCGTCACTAACACTGTCAGTAACACCTTCAGTAACACCAACACCGTCAGTAACACCGCCAGTAACACCGTCAGTAACACCGTCACTAACACTGTCAGTAACACCTTCAGTAACACCAACACCGTCAGTAACACCGTCAGTAACACCGTCACTAACACTGTCAGTAACACCTTCAGTAACACCAACACCGTCAGTAACACCATCAGTAACACCGTCACTAACACTGTCAGTAACACCTTCAGTAACACCAACACCGTCAGTAACACCGCCAGTAACACCGTCAGTAACACCGTCACTAACACTGCCAGTAACACCTTCAGTAACACCAACACCGTCAGTAACACCGCCAGTAACACCGTCAGTAACACCGTCACTAACACTGTCAGTAACACCTTCAGTAACACCAACACCGTCAGTAACACCGTCACTAACACTGCCAGTAACACCTTCAGTAACACCAACACCGTCAGTAACACCGCCAGTAACACCGCCAGTAACACCGTCAGTAACACCGCCAGTAACACCGTCAGTAACACCGTTACTAACACTGTCAGTAACACCTTCAGTAACACCAACATCGTCAGTAACACCGTCAGTAACACCGTCAGTAACACCGTCACTAACACTGCCAGTAACACCAACACCGTCAGTAACACCGCCAGTAACACCGCCAGTAACACCGCCAGTAACACCGTCAGTAACACCGTCACTAACACTGTCAGTAACACCTTCAGTAACACCAACACCGTCACTAACACTGCCAGTAACACCTTCAGTAACACCAACACCGTCACTAACGCTGCCAGCAACACCTTCAGTAACACCAACACCGTCACTAACACTGCCAGTAACACCTTCAGTAACACCAACACCGTCACTAACATTGCCAGTAACACCTTCAGTAACACCAACACCGTCACTAACACTGCCAGTAACACCTTCAGTAACACCAACACCGTCACTAACACTGCCAGTAACACCTTCAGTAACACCAACACCGTCACTAACACTGCCAGTAACACCTTCATAACACCAACACCGTCACTAACACTGCCAGTAACACCTTCAGTAACACCAACACCGTCACTAACACTGCCAGTAACACCTTCAGTAACACCAACACCGTCACTAACACTGCCAGTAACACCTTCATTAACACCAACACCGTCACTAACATTGTCAGTAACACCTTCAGTAACACCAACACCGTCAGTAACACTGCCAGTAACACCTTCAGTAACACCAACACCGTCACTAACACTGCCAGTAACACCTTCAGTAACACCAACACCGTCACTAACACTGCCAGTAACACCTTCAGTAACACCAACACCGTCACTAACACTGCCAGTAACACCTTCAGTAACACCAACACCGTCACTAACACTGCCAGTAACACCTTCAGTAACACCAACACCGTCACTAACATTGCCAGTAACACCTTCAGTAACACCAACACCGTCACTAACATTGTCAGTAACACCTTCAGTAACACCAACACCGTCAGTAACACTGCCAGTAACACCTTCAGTAACACCAACACCGTCACTAACACTGCCAGTAACACCTTCAGTAACACCAACACCGTCACTAACACTGCCAGTAACACCTTCAGTAACACCAACACCGTCACTAACATTGCCAGTAACACCTTCAGTAACACCAACACCGTCACTAACATTGCCAGTAACACCTTCAGTAACACCAACACCGTCACTAACACTGCCAGTAACACCTTCAGTAACACCAACACCGTCACTAACATTGCCAGTAACACCTTCAGTAACACCAACACCGTCACTAACATTGCCAGTAACACCTTCAGTAACACCAACACCGTCACTAACACTGCCAGTAACACCTTCAGTAACACCAACACCGTCACTAACACTGCCAGTAACACCTTCAGTAACACCAACACCGTCACTAACACTGCCAGTAACACCTTCAGTAACACCAACACCGTCACTAACATTGCCAGTAACACCTTCAGTAACACCAACACCGTCACTAACATTGCCAGTAACACCTTCAGTAACACCAACACCGTCACTAACACTGCCAGTAACACCTTCAGTAACACCAACACCGTCACTAACACTGCCAGTAACACCTTCAGTAACACCAACACCGTCACTAACATTGCCAGTAACACCTTCAGTAACACCAACACCGTCAGTAACACTGCCAGTAACACCTTCAGTAACACCAACACCGTCACTAACACTGCCAGTAACACCTTCAGTAACACCAACACCGTCACTAACACTGCCAGTAACACCTTCAGTAACACCAACACCGTCACTAACACTGCCAGTAACACCTTCAGTAACACCAACACCGTCAGTAACACCGCCAGTAACACCGTCAGTAACACCAACACCGTCACTAACACTGCCAGTAACACCGTCAGTAACACCAACACCGTCAGTAACACCGCCAGTAACACCGTCAGTAACACCAACACCGTCAGTAACACCGCCAGTAACACCGTCAGTAACACCGTCAGTAACACCGTCAGTAACACCGTCAGTAACACCGTCACTAACACTGCCAGTAACACCTTCAGTAACACCAACAGCGTCAGTAACAATGTAATCCCTACGACCTATCATTTCTCCGTGAATAACAACAACAACAACAACAACAACAACAACAACAACAACAACAACAATAATAATAATAATAATAATAATAATAATAATAATAATAATAATAATAATAATAATAATAATAGTGTGGAGAGGCCAGGCCTGGGGCCCACCTCGCCCTGACATGTAGAGTGGTGGGCAGGTGGGTCACGTTAACACCAGTGTTGTGGTCAGTTCA
>NC_091315.1:38354253-38356753 GCF_038502225.1 Cherax quadricarinatus
ACACACACACACGCGCACACACGCACACACGCACACACACACACAAGCACGTCAAGAAGTTAGAGAAAGTACAAAGGTTTGCAACAAGGCTAGTCCCAGAGCTCAGGGGAATGTCGTACGAGGAAAGGTTAAGGGAAATCGGACTGACGACACTGGAGGACAGAAGGGTCAGGGGAGACATGATAACGACATACAAGATACTGCGGGGAATAGACAAGGTGGACAGAGATAGGATGTTCCAGAGAGGGGACACAGGGACAAGGGGTCACAACTGGAAGTTGAAGACTCAGATGAATCAAAGGGATGTTAGGAAGTATTTCTTCAGTCATAGAGTTGTCAGGAAGTGGAATAGCCTAGCAAGTGAAGTAGTGGAGGCAGGAACCATACATAGTTTTAAGAAGAGGTATGACAAAGCTCAGGAAGCAGAGAGAGAGAGGATCCAGTAGAGATCAGTGAAGAGGCGCGGCCAGGAGCTGAGTCTCGACCCCTGCAACCACAATTAGGTGAGTACAATTAGGTGAGTACACACACACACACACACACACACACGCACACACACACACGCACACACACACACACACACACACACACACACACACACACACACACACACACCCTCCGCCACTTGACACAAACACTTGACACAAACACGTAACACCCCTTCCCTAACCACCTCACCTTAGCCACCTACCCCTCCCCCAAACCACCTAACCCCTCCCCAAACCGTCTAACCCCCGCCCAACAACCTCCCTCCCTCCAATAACCATCCTCCCCCTCCCCCATAACCATCCATCCCCTCTCTCCCCCAAACCATCTAACTCCCTCCCCCAACTATCTCTGCCCCTCCAATAACCATCCTCCCCCTCCCCCACAACCATCCATCCCCTCTCCTAACCATCTATTCCCCTCCCCCTAACCAGGATGAGGACAAGGGGCTCCAAGGACGAATCTGAGAGGGAGGAATGGGAGATAGAGCTCAAAAAAAGGGAGGAAGACTGGGGAAGGAGACTAGATGAGCTGGAAAGGAAGATGGAAGAGAGGTTAGCAGCAGAATGCAGAAGGTGGAAGCAACAGGCCACAGCAGCAGAAATCAAGATAGAGAGATTAGAAGAGGAGCTGAGACATCTGAAACAGCACAGAGACAAAGATATTACAGAAGTAGCATCGGCAATGGCTACATCGAACACAGACAACAGGTCCGAAGGAAGCATGGAAACTAAACTGTATGCAGAGGTCCTGTCAAACCCACATGGGGCCAAAACAAAGACAGGGAGCACTCTAGGACAGAAAGAGAGGTTGGAAGACATTGATGGAACTAGGACATGTGCAAGGACCTTACCAGATACCTGTGGGGGCCAGGAGCAGGTGAGCAGGAAGGATAAACCAAGAAGCATAGGGGCCATAACGAGGGAAGGGACTGAAGGAAGGAACACTCCACGGGAAGGAACTAAAACACATCAGAGGATGCAATGGGAGTCACAGTGGGAGGTGGAAAGGGAGAGATCCGTGTTTGTCTATGGGCTAGACGAAGCTAAAGGGGAAACTTATGATGAAAGAAAGCAGGAGAAAAAAAGCGATTGAAGACATCATGAAGGTGATAGGCGAGGGGGACATGACCCAGGTGGCAAATTTTCGGAGAATTGGGTGGTTCACAAAGAAAAGGAATCGGCCTCTCAAAGTAATTTTCAAGGCAGAATCAACCCGAACCATGATCCTGCAGGAGAAAGCACGGCTGAGAGGCAAGCAGGAGTTCCGGAGTGTGTACCTCGACCGAGACAGAACACAGGACGAAAGGAAGACAATGAAAGAGAGAGTTCAAAAACGAAAGGAGAAATGGGAGGAAATGAAAAAGGAGAGCAGAATAACCCAGGATCAAATGGAAGGACAAGCGCACCCCCCAGAAACACCTGCAGAAGGACTCCAGCCACGACACCCCCAAGGCAACTGAACATTCCAAACCAACCATCACACACCGATCCCTCTGTTTCCACCCCCCGCACCACAGTTACAGTATTAGAACAGAAGTTGAAGGTTTGGTACACAAATGCAGATGGATTAACGAATAAACATGAGGAATGGCAAGAAAGAATCAATGAGAAGTCCCCAGACATCATAGCAGTTACAGAAACAAAACTCATGGAGACAATAACAGATGCAATCTTCCCACCAGGATACCAGATCATGAGGAAAGATAGAAGGGGTAGGGGGGGAGGTGGGGTTGCTCTGCTCGTAAAAAACAGATGGAAATTCGAGAAAATGGAAGGAATAGATGAGACAGGAGAAAGAGACTACATAGCAGGTACACTTCAGTCTGGGGAACACAAAGTGGTCATTGCAGTGATGTATAATCCACCACAGAACTGCAGGAGGCCAAGAGAGGAATATGAAGAGAGCAACAGAGCAATGGTGGACACACTTGCTGAGGTGGCAAGAAGAGCTCACTCCAGCAGAGCAAAGTTGCTGGTTATGGGGGATTTCAACCACAGGGAGATTGACTGGG
>NC_091315.1:38361753-38364253 GCF_038502225.1 Cherax quadricarinatus
CACCACTGTATTCACTACCAGGTACAACACTGTCTTCCCTACCAGGTACAACACTGTCTTCCCTTCCAGGAACAACACTGTCTTCACTACCAGGTACAACACTGTCTTCCCTACCAGGTACAACACTGTCTTCCCTACCAGGTACAACACTGTCTTCACTACAAGGTACAACACTGTCTTCCCTACCAGGTACAACACTGTCTTCCCTACCAGGTACAACACTGTCTTCACTACCAGGTACAGCACTGCCTCACCTACCAGGTACAACACTGTCTTCCCTACCAGGTACAACACTGCCTTCCCTGCCAGGTACAACACTGTCTTCCCTACCAGGTACAACACTGTCTTCACTACCAGGTACGACACTGTCTTCCCTACCAGGTACAACACTGTCTTCCCTACCAGGTACAACACTGTCTTCACTACCAGGTATAACACTGCCTCACCTACCAGGTACAACACTCTCTTCCTTACCAGGTACAACACTGCCTTCCCTGCCAGGTACAACACTGCCTCACCTACCAGGTATAACACTGCCTCACCTACCAGGTACAACACTGTCTTCCCTACCAGGTACAACACTGCCTCACCTACCAGGTACAACACTGCCTCACCTACCAGGTACAACACTGTCTTCCCTACCAGGTACAACACTGTCTTCACTACCAGGTACAACACTGCCTTCCCTGCCAGGTACAACACTGCGTCACCTACCAGGTATAACACTGTCTTCAGTACCAGGTACAACACTGCCTCACCTACCAGGTACAACACTGTCTTCCCTACCAGGTACAACACTGTCTTCACTACCAGGTGCAACACTGCCTTCCCTGCCAGGTACAACACTGCGTCACCTACCAGGTACAACACTGTCTTCACTACCAGGTACAACACTGCGTCACCTACCAGGTATAACACTGTCTTCACTACCAGGTACAACACTGTGTTCACTACCAGGTACAACACTGTCTTCACTACCAGGTACAACACTGCCTCACCTACCAGGTACAACACTGTCTTCCCTACCAGGTACAACACTGTCTTCACTACCAGGTACAACACTGTCTTCACTACCAGGTACAACACTGTCTTCACTACCAGGTACAACACTGTCTTCACTACCAGGTACAACACTGCCTCACCTACCAGGTACAACACTGTCTTCCCTACCAGGTACAACACTGTCTTCACTACCAGGTACAACACTGTCTTCACTACCAGGTACAACACTGCCTCACCTACCAGGTACAACACTGCCTCACCTACCAGGTACAACACTGTCTTCCCTACCAGGTACAACACTGTCTTCCCTACCAGGTACAACACTGTCTTCACTACCAGGTACAACACTGTCTTCACTACCAGGTACAACACTGCCTCACCTACCAGGTACAACACTGTCTTCACTACCAGGTACAACACTGTCTTCACTACCAGGTACAACACTGCCTCACCTACCAGGTACAACACTGTCTTCAGTACCAGGTACAACACTACCAGGTACAACACTGTCTTCACTACCAGGTACAACACTGCCTCACCTACCAGGTACAACACTGTCTTCCCTACCAGGTACAACACTGTCTTCACTACCAGGTATAACACTGTCTTCACTACCAGGTACAACACTGTCTTCACTACCAGGTACAACACTGTCTTCACTACCAGGTACAACACTGTCTTCACTACCAGGTACAACACTGTCTTCACTACCAGGTACAACACTGCCTCACCTACCAGGTACAACACTGTCTTCACTACCAGGTACAACACTGTCTTCACTACCAGGTACAACACTGTCTTCACTACCAGGTACAACACTGTCTTCACTACCAGGTACAACACTGTCTTCACTACCAGGTACAACACTGTCTTCACTACCAGGTACAACACTGTCTTCACTACCAGGTACAACACTGTCTTCACTACCAGGTACAACACTGTCTTCACTACCAGGTACAACACTGTCTTCACTACCAGGTACACCACTGTCTTCACTACCAGGTACAACACTGTCTTCACTACCAGGTACAACACTGTCTTCACTACCAGGTACAACACTGTCTTCACTACCAGGTACAACACTGTCTTCACTACCAGGTACAACACTGTCTTCACTACCAGGTACAACACTGTCTTCACTACCAGGTACAACACTGTCTTCACTACCAGGTACAACACTGTCTTCACTACCAGGTACAACACTGTCTTCACTACCAGGTACAACACTGTCTTCACTACCAGGTACAACACTGTCTTCACTACCAGGTACAACACTGTCTTCACTACCAGGTACAACACTGTCTTCACTACCAGGTACAACACTGTCTTCACTACCAGGTACAACACTGTCTTCACTACCAGGTACAACACTGTCTTCACTACCAGGTACAACACTGTCTTCACTACCAGGTACAACACTGTCTTCACTACCAGGTACAACACTGTCTTCACTACCAGGTACAACACTGTCTTCACTACCAGGTACAACACTGTCTTC
>NC_091315.1:38369253-38374253 GCF_038502225.1 Cherax quadricarinatus
GGTCCTTAGAGAGGGAGCGGATATGTTGTGTGTGCCACTTACCACAATCTTCAACACGTCCCTGGAAACTGGGCAACTACCTGAGGTATGGAAGACGGCAAATGTAGTTCCCATTTTTAAAAAAAGAGTCAGAAAAGAGGCACTAAACTATAGACCTGTGTCACTGACGTGTATAGTATGCAAAGTTATGGAGAAGATTATCAGGAGGAGAGTGGTGGAGTACCTGGAACGGAACAAGAGTATAAACGCCAACCAGCATGGATTCATGGAAGGAAAATCCTGTGTCACAAACCTTCTGGAGTTTTATGATAAAGTAACAGAAGTAAGTCACGAGAGAGAGGGGTGGGTTGATTGCATCTTCTTGGACTGCAAGAAGACCTTTGACACAGTTCCTCACGAAAGATTAGTGCAGAAGCTAGAGGATCAGGCTCATATAGCAGGAAGGGCACTGCAATGGATCAGAGAATACCTGACAGGGAGGCAACAAGAGTCATGGTACGTAATGATGTATCACAATGGGCACCTGTGACGAGCGGGGTCCCACAGGGGTCGGTCCTAGGACCAGTGCTATTTTTGGTATATGTGAACGACATGATGGAAGGGTTAAACTCAGAAGCGTCCCTGTTCGCAGACGATGTGAAGTTAATGAGGAGAATTAAATCAGATGAGGACCGGGCAGGACTTCAAAGAGACCTGGACAAACTGGACACCTGGTCCAGCAACTGGCTTCTCGAATTTAATCCTGCCAAATGCAAAGTCATGAAGATAGGGGAAGGGCAAAGAAGACCACAGACAGAGTATAGGCTAGGTGGCCAAAGACTGAAAACCTCGCTCAAGGAGAAAAATCTTGGAGTGAGTATAACACCGAGCAAGTCTCCGGAAGCACACATCAACCAGGCAACTGCTGTAGCATATGGGCGCCTGGCAAACCTGAGAACAGCGTTCCGATACCTTAATAAGGAATCGTTCAAGACACTGTACACCGTGTATGTCAGGCCCATACTGGAGTATGCAGCACCTGTTTGGAACCTGCACTTGATAAAGCACGTCAAGAAACTAGAGAAAGTACAAAGGTTTGCGACAAGGTTAGTTCCAGAGCTAAGGAGAATGTCTTATGAAGAAAGGTTAAGGGAAATTGGCCTGACGACACTGGAGGACAGGAGGGTCAGGGGAGACATGATAATAACATATAAAATACTGCGCGGAATAGACAAGGTGGACAAAGACAGGTTGTTCCAGGGAGGGGACACAGAAACAAGAGGTCACAATTGGAGGTTGAAGACACAGATGAGCCAGAGAGATATTAGGAAGTATTTCTTCAGTCATAGAGTTGTCAGGCAGTGGAATAGCCTAGAAAGTGATGTAGTGGAGGCAGGAACCATACGTAGTTTTAAGACGAGGTATGATAAAGGTCATGGAGCAGGGAGAGAGAGAACCCAGTAGCAACCGGTGAAGAGGCGGGGCCAGGAGCTAGGACTCGACCCTTGCAACCACAAATAGGTGAGTACACATAGGTGAGAACACACAACACATACACAACACAACACAACACAACACAACACAACACAACACATACACAACACAACACAACACAGCACAACACAACACAACACAACACAACACAACACAACACATACACAACACAACACAACACAACACAACACAACACAACACAACACATACACAACACAACACAACACAGCACAACACAACACAACACAACACAACACAACACATACACAACACAACACAACACAACACAACACATACACAACACAACACAACACAGCACAACACAACACAACACATACACAACACAACACAACACAACACAACACAACACAACACAACACATACACAACACAACACAACACAACACAGCACAACACAACACATACACAACACAGCACACAACACAACACATACACAACACAACACAACACAACACAACACAGCACAGCACAACACAACACAACACAACACAACACAACACATACACAACACCAACACAACACAACACATACACAACACAACACAACACAACACAACACATACACAACACATACACAACACAACACAACACAACACAACACATACACAACACCAACACAACACAACACAACACAACACAACACAACACAACACAACACATACACAACACAACACAACACAACACAACACAACACATACACAACACAACACAACACAACACATACACAACACAACACAACACCAACACAACACAACACAACACATACACAACACAACACAACACAACACAACACAACACATACACAACACAACACAACACAACACAACACAACACATACACAACACAAC
The DNA here is from genome assembly GCF_038502225.1 of Cherax quadricarinatus. Lineage (NCBI taxonomy): Eukaryota > Metazoa > Arthropoda > Malacostraca > Decapoda > Parastacidae > Cherax > Cherax quadricarinatus. The sequence continues at coordinate 38,371,594 of NC_091315.1, forward strand.
ACAACACAACACAACACATACACAACACAACACAACACAACACAACACAACACAACACATACACAACACAACACAACACAACACAACACATACACAACACAACACAACACATACACAACACAACACAACACAACACAACACAACACATACACAACACAACACAACACATACACAACACAACACAACACAACACATACACAACACAACACATACACAACACAACACAACACATACACAACACAACACAACACAACACAACACAACACAACACATACACAACACAACACAACACAACACATACACAACACAACACAACACAACACATACACAACACAACACATACACAACACAACACAACACATACACAACACAACACAACACAACACATACACAACACAACACATACACAACACAACACAACACAACACATACACAACACAACACAACACAACACATACACAACACAACACAACACAACACATACACAACACAACACATACACAACACAACACAACACATACACAACACAACACAACACAACACAACACAACACAACACATACACAACACAACACAACACATACACAACACAACACAACACAACACATACACAACACAACACAACACAACACAACACATACACAACACAACACAACACAACACAACACAACACATACACAACACAACACAACACAACACAACACAACACAACACAACACAACACAACACAGCACATACACAACACAACACAACACAACACAACACAACACATACACAACACAACACAACACAACACAACACAACACAACACATACACAACACAACACAACACAACACAACACAACACATACACAACACAACACAACACAACACAACACAACACAACACAACACAACACAACACATACACAACACAACACAACACAACACATACACAACACAACACAACACAACACAACACAACACATACACAACACAACACAACACAACACATACACAACACATACACAACACATACACAACACAACACAACACAACACAACACATACACAACACCAACACAACACAACACATACACAACACAACACAACACAACACAACACGTACACAACACAACACAACACAACACAACACAACACAACACAACACATACACAACACAACACAACACAACACAACACAACACAACACATACACAACACAACACAACACAACACATACACAACACAACACAACACAACACAACACAACACATACACAACACAACACAACACAACACATACACAACACAACACAACACAACACATACACAACACAACACAACACAACACAACACAACACATACACAACACAACACAACACAACACATACACAACACAACACAACACAACACAACACAACACAACACATACACAACACAACACAACACAACACATACACAACACAACACAACACAACACAACACATACACAACACAACACAACACAACACAACACAACACAACACATACACAACACAACACAACAAAACACAACACAACACAACACATACACAACACAACACAACACAACACAACACAACACATACACAACACAACACAACACAACACAACACATACACAACACAACACATACACAACACAACACAACACATACACAACACAACACAACACAACACATACACAACACAACACATACACAACACAACACAACACATACACAACACAACACATACACAACACAACACAACACATACACATACACAACACAACACAACACAACACAACACATACACAACACAACACAACACAACACAACACATACACAACACAACACAACACAACACAACACAACACATACACAACACAACACAACACAACACAACACAACACAACACATACACAACACAACACAACACAACACAACACAACACATACACAACACAACACAACACAACACAACACATACACAACACAACACAACACAACACAACACAACACATACACAACACAACACAACACAACACATACACAACACAACACAACACATACACAACACAACACAACACAACACAACACATACACAACACAACACATACACAACACAACACAACACAACACAACACATACACAACACAACACAACACAACACAACACAACACAACACATACACAACACAACACATACACAACACAACACAACACAACACAACACATACACAACACAACACAACACATACACAACACAACACAACACATACACAACACAACACAACACAACACAACACAACACATACACAACACAACACAACACAACACAACACATACACAACACAACACAACACAACACAACACAACACAACACAACACATACACAACACAACACAACACAACACAACACAACACAACACAACACATACACAACACAACACAACACAACACAACACAACACAACACAACACAACACATACACAACGCAACACAACACAACACAACACAACACAACACATACACAACACAACACAACACAACACATACACAACACAACACAACACAACACATACACAACACAACACAACACAACACAACACAACACAACACAACACATACACCACACAACACAACACAACACAACACAACACAACACATACACAACACAACACAAC
>NC_091315.1:38379253-38386753 GCF_038502225.1 Cherax quadricarinatus
CCTGGCTCGCCTGCACCTCACAGTGGGACCCCTGTCTCACCTGAACCTCACAGTGGGACCCCTGTCTCACCTGAACCTCACAGTGGGACCCCTGTCTCACCTGAACCTCACAGTGGGACCCCTGTCTCACCTGAACCTCACAGTGGGACCCCTGGCTCACCTGCACCTCACAGTGGGACCCCTGGCTCACCTGCACCTCACAGTGGGACCCCTGGCTCACCTGCACCTCACAGTGGGACCCCTGGCTCACCTGCACCTCACAGTGGGACCCCTGGCTCACCTGCACCTCACAGTAGGACCCCTGGCTCACCTGCACCTCACAGTTGGACCCCTGGCTCACCTGCACCTCACAGTGGGACCCCTGGCTCACCTGCACCTCACAGTGGGACCCCTGGCTCACCTGCACCTCACAGTGGGACCCCTGTCTCACCTGAACCTCACAGTGGGACCCCTGGCTCACCTGCACCTCACAGTGAGACCCCTGGCTCACCTGCACCTCACAGTGGGACCCCTGTCTCACCTGAACCTCACAGTGGGACCCCTGTCTCACCTGCACCTCACAGTAGGACCCCTGGCTCACCTGCACCTCAGTATACACTATGTTCACTTAACACAGTCAGGTTTACACTTCACGACTCCTTATCACCTCTCTGCACTACACAACTAATGCAAGGTTAACATGTACTCTGTTGACCCGAAAACACTTGGTGTAGAAGGACAACATTACCCAGCTAAGGTTACCTTAAGATACCTTAAGATACCTTAAGATACCTTAAGATACCTTAAGATACCTTAAGATACCTTAAGGTACCTTAAGATACCTTAAGGTACCTTAAGGTACCTTAAGGTACTCTCTACAACTGTACTTAAACTTTTCTGCATCTTATGTGCATTATGCTGATGAGGATCTCAGTTGGGATCGAAGTATACAGTCTTATTTCCACTGCTATTTTCTTGTCTACATGTGAGCCATCCATCACATCAACATTTACAGGTGCCCAAATATATATATATATATATATATATATATATATATATATATATATATATATATATATATATATATATATATATATATATATATATATATATATATATATATATATATATATACATATATATATATATATATATATATATATATATATAAATATATATATATATATATATATATATATATATATATATATATATATATATATATAGTTCCTTGATAATGTGAGTAGTCACGAAAGCGCTTGGAATTTCTCTATTCTTTCAGAGTGGTTGTTTTGCATATTTTGAAATCACCTGTTTACTGTGATCTTATTGCATTAATGGATACCACACGACTCTTCAGAATGTTCTCGATAAGCTTTCCTAATCATATATCTTTTGTTTCACAGTTTTCTTCTGCACTGATCAAGTCCCACAAGTTAAAAATTCGACTTAATTTTTTAAAAAATTGTTTAAATGAACAAGTTCTGCCCAAGTCTCTTTTACCCAATAGACTCCTTGACATGAGAGATCGTCCTTTTGATGATTTTATGAGAATTATTCTTCAGAAACATATTGAAATAACTAAAATACAGGAGAAGGAAGCATTCAAAATATTGAGAAACAAAAAATACTCTTTTAATCAGGTCATTCCATCAGAATGGAAACACAGTATGTTGGATCATTGCTATAATAAACTCAGAAGAATTTGTAATGAACTCAAGAGCAAACTACAAAGAAAATTAGACATTTTAATTGAAAATAGTGATTGAACAAAGCATGCTAATAACAATTTTGTAATTAACTTATCAGATGAAATTTTAGACAAACATACAACTGCTGCTCCAGGTTTTGGCCTAAGTTTTGCAACTTCAAAAAAACTTAATAATGTTGAAATTGCAAAAGCCTTTTGTAACTTTGAAAAATTTTCTGATTTATCCTCTGATGAAATTAATATTAGTAAAGGAATGGTATACAGCTCTATGTTAAAACCAAACATTCCCAATTGCCCTCAAAGATTCTTTAAGTCTTATGATACACTTAATAACAATAAAAATTTGCGCCTTACTAAAGCAGACAAAATAAATGCAATAGTAATTATGAAAGAAAATGATTACCAAGAAAAAATGAATAATCTCTTAGATGATACTGAAACCTATTCTAAACTTAGGAAAAATCCCCTAGAAACCGTTAACAGCAATTTCAATAAAACAATAAAACTTCTACTGAAAGGCAAAGATGAATTAGTCAAACAATTTACTTCCACTAATCCATCTTTACCTTACATGTATGGACTAATAAAAACACACAAACCAGGGAATCCAGTCAGACCAATTATTAGCTCCATAGGGTCAGTTTCATATAAATTATCCAAATGGCTTGTCGATATTTTGAGCCCTATTGTTGGCAAAATTTCTAACTTTAATGTTAAAAACAACATAGACTTGGTTGATAAATTAAACTCCTTGACTGACTTAAATGATTTTAACATGGTTAGTTTTGATGTTACTTCCTTGTTTACGAAAGTTCCTGTTGATGATTTATTAAGTTTCTTATCTGAAGAACTCGTTAACTATGATTTACCATTGCCAGTTCCTACTATCATTAAACTTATTAAACTTTGCATTGTTGATGCAAAATTTGTATTTAATGATAAGTTTTACACTCAGAAGTTTGGTATGGCAATGGGAAATCCTCTTTCACCTGTTCTTAGTAACCTATACATGGAATTTTTTGAAACAAGGTTGCTTAACACAATCCTCCCTAATAGAGCTAAATGGTTCAGATATGTTGATGATATTTTGTGTCTTATGCCCAAAAATGTAGATATACACCATTTTCTTGGAAAATTAAATAGCTTAGCCCATTCTATAAACTTTACTGTTGAGTTTGAAGAAAATAACTCATTGCCTTTTCTAGATGTTTTAATTATTAAGGGTAATAATGAATTCAAATTTAAAATTTACAGAAAACCTACAAATAACTGTTCCTATGTCCACTATTATTCCTCGCATCAAGATAGAGTCAAACTGTCTGTTTTCTCATCAATGTTTTTGAGAGCTTTACGAATTTGTAGTCCTGAGTTCATAGATGAGGAAATATCCAAAATTTATGAAATAGGTAATGATTTAAAATACCCAAGAAATGTAATTGATAAATCTTTTAAAGTTGCTAGGAACACTTTTTATAATCCAAAAAAGGGCAACCAGCCTTATTCAACTAAAAATATGTTGGTTCTCCCTTACCATGAAAACTTGGTTGATATGCCTTCTCTTCTTAAGACTTTTAATATTAAAGTTGTATTCAAAAATCTTGATACAGTAAAAAAACTTTTGATTAAGAATTCCCCTCAAAATGCTGATGGATGTGTCTATAAGATTCCTTGTAAAATTTGCGATAAAGTTTATTACGGTCAAACTGGTAAAAATCTCGAACTAAGATTAAAACAACATAAATATAGCATTAGAACTGGACAAGATTCCAATGCTCTATTTATTCATGTAAGAGATTTTAACCATCCAATTGATTTTCAAAAAGTTGAGAAAGTAGTATCAAGCAAGTCCATGGTCGACAGGAATATAATTGAATCTTGTTTCATAAAAAGCAGTTTTGACAATAATATGAATATTTCCTTTGGTTTATATAAATTAGATCCATTTATAATTAATAGAATTTGGGTAGAATTTAATAATACACTGGACAAATAAATAGCTTGGGGGTGAGTTTTGCAAAGGACCTGTCCAAGTTGGCTCGCCGCGCGTCACGTGTTTAACCGTTGTGGGATCTGATAGTGAGGTGCTGGCCGACCCCTTATATAGCTTCCTTGGATGCTTCACTTTCATAGTTCCTTGATAATGTGAGTAGTCACGAAAGCGCTTGGAATTTCTCTATTCTTTCAGAGTGGTTGTTTTGCATATTTTGAAATCACCTGTTTACTGTGATCTTATTGCATATATATATATATATATATATATGCATGTGCGTATCTGTGAAGCGTGACCAAAAGTGTAAGTAGGAGTAGCAAGATATCCCTGTTATCTAGCATGTTTATGAGACAGAAAAAGACACCACACATAAAGTGGGAGTTGTCACAGATGCTCTTTGCTGATGACACTGTGGTCTTGGGAGATTCTGAAGAGAAGTTGCAGAGGTTGGTGGATGAATTTGGTAGGGTGTGCAAAAGAAGAAAATTAAAAGTGAATACAGGAAAGAGTAAAGTTATGAGGATAACAAAAAGATTAGGTGATGAAAGATTGGATATCAGATTGGAGGGAGAGAGTATGGAGGAGGTGAATGTATTCAGATATTTGGGAGTGGACGTGTCAGCGGATGGGTCTATGAAAGATGAGGTGAATCATAGAATTGATGAGTGGAAAAGGGTGAGCGGTGCACTTAGGAGTCTGTGGAGACAAAGAACTTTGTCCTTGGAGGCAAAGAGGGGAATGTATGAGAGTATAGTTTTACCAACGCTCTTATATGGGTGTGAAGCGTGGGTGATGAATGTTGCAGCGAGGAGAAGGCTGGAGGCAGTGGAGATGTCATGTCTGAGGGCAATGTGTGGTGTGAATATAATGCAGAGAATTCGTAGTTTGGAAGTTAGGAGGAGGTGCGGGATTGCCAAAACTGTTGTCCAGAGGGCTGAGGAAGGGTTGTTGAGGTGGTTCGGACATGTAGAGAGAATGGAGCGAAACAGAATGACTTCAAGAGTGTATCAGTCTGTAGCGGAAGGAAGGCGGGGTAGGGGTCGGCCTAGGTAAGGTTGGAGGGAGGGGGTAAAGGAGGTTTTGTGTGCGAGGGGCTTGGACTTCCAGCGGGCATGCGTGAGCGTGTTTGATAGGAGTGAATGGAGACAAATGGTTTTTAATACTTGACGTGCTGTTGGAGTGTGAACAAAGTAACATTTATGAAGGGGTTCAGGGAAACCGGCAGGCCGGACTTGAGTCCTGGAGATGGGAAGTACAGTGCCTGCACTCTGAAGGATGGGTGTTAATGTTGCAGTTTAAAAACTGTAGTGTAAAGCACCCTTCTGGCAAGACAGTGATGGAGTGAATGATGGTGAAAGTTTTTCTTTTTCGGGCCACCCCGCCTTGGTGGGAATCGGCCGGTGTGTTAATTAGGTTTGTCTCTGAGTCAGGGAGTCAAGTATAGTCATGTTCCACTTAATGATGTTATCTTCGTTGCATCTTACACACCAACAGATCATCCACATCACACTAGTCAACTTCCGTCTTATTGCAGATACATGCATATCTGGTGCAGTCAGGGGTAGCCAGGCCTCGGGCCTCGGGCACGGAGGGTACGTGGGGCGAAACGTGCGTCCACTGCTGACCAATAATTATTTTTACGCGTGCATGTGAATATTGTATGTTTGTTTATGTGTAGCTGTGTTTACCAGTTCTTGTACCTGTTATCCTATCTTCTCTCCCCACTGTACACATCTCTGTGTTTGTAGTTCATTATGTTTGTATAACTTCATGAGTGCTAGACTACTGTATCCCTTTCCTTCCTCTCTTTCCCGTCCTTCCCTGCCTCTCTCATCTCTCCCTGACCTACACAAACATGGAAACAAATATACATTAATATCCCAGTGAACGTTTTTCAAGTATCACAGCTCAAGATTTTTACTCTCTCTCTCTCTGCAATTATGAAGATACCTGTGACAAACAGTAGTTTCACTTGAATATTTTGTGTGTGTGTGTGTGTGTGTGTGTGTGTGTGTGTGTGTGTGTGTGTGTGTGTGTGTGTGTGTGTGTGTGTGTGTGTGTGTGTGTGTGTGTGTGTGTGTGTGTGTGTGTGTGTGTGTGTGTACTCACCTAGCTGTGTTCGTAGGGGTTCAAGACATTGCTTCCGGCCCCTCCTCTGCTGTCGGCTTAACACATCTACTGAACTTCAGTCTCCTGGGAGCTGTCATACTTACTCTTGAAGCTGTGAGTGGATGAAGCTCCACCACCCCGTCCCTCGTCCAGCTCACTTTCTGAATCACCTTCAGGCCAAAATAAAATACTTTCTTACATCCCTTCGGCTCACCTGCGCCATCAGGGCCCCTTGTTGCTGGTCCTCTGCAAGACCTGTGTTTCAGGGTACGTCTGGTCGGGAGGAACAAGAAATATATACAAGACTTAAAAGAAATTAACAGACTCCCACAGGGAGGTGCAGCCGTTGTGCTGCGCTCCAGTTACTTACTGCACCTGCGACTAAAGTGCTCCAGACTACAAGACCAACCCACTGAAGACACCACAAGACCATCCCACTGAAGAGACCATTAGATCATCCCACTGAAGAGACCACAAGAAAAACCTACTGAAGAGACCACAAACCATCCCACTGAAGAGACCACAAGACCATCCCACTGAAAAGACCACAAGACCATCCCACTGAAGAGACCACAAGACCATCCCACTGAAAAGACCACAAGACCATCCCACTGAAGAGACTACAAGACCAACCCACTGAAGAGACCACAAGACCATCCCACTGAAGAGACCACAAGACCATCCCACTGAAGAGACCACAAGACCATCCCACTGAAAAGACCACAAGACCATCCCACTGAAGAGACCACAAGACCATCCCACTGAAGAGACCACAAGACCATCCCACTGAAAAGACCACAAGACCATCCCACTGAAGAGACTACAAGACCAACCCACTGAAGAGACCACAAGACCATCCCACTGAAGAGACTACAAGACCATCCCACTGAAGAGACCACAAGACCATCCCACTGAAGAGACTACAAGACCATCCCACTGAAGAGACCACAAGACCATCCCACTGAAGAGACTACAAGACCATCCCACTGAAGAGACTACAAGACCATCCCACTGAAGAGACTACAAGACCATCCCACTGAAGAGACTACAAGACCATCCCACTGAAGAGACTACAAGACCATCCCACTGAAGAGACCACAAGACCATCCCACTGAAGAGACTACAAGACCATCCCACTGAAGAGACTACAAGACCATCCCACTGAAGAGACCACAAGACCATCCCACTGAAGAGACTACAAGACCATCCCACTGAAGAGACCACAAGACCATCCCACTGAAGAGACTACAAGACCATCCCACTGAAGAGACTACAAGACCATCCCACTGAAGAGACCACAAGACCATCCCACTGAAGAGACCACAAGACCATCCCACTGAAGAGACCACAAGACCATCCCACTGAAAAGACCACAAGACCATCCCACTGAAAAGACCACAAGACCATCCCACTGAAGAGACCACAAGACCATCCCACTGAAGAGACCACAAGACCATCCCACTGAAGAGACTACAAGACCATCCCACTGAAGAGACTACAAGACCATCCCACTGAAGAGACTACAAGACCATCCCACTGAAGAGACCACAAGACCATCCCACTGAAGAGACTACAAGACCATCCCACTGAAGAGACTACAAGACCATCCCACTGAAGAGACTACAAGACCATCCCACTGAAGAGACTACAAGACCATCCCACTGAAGAGATCACAAGACCATCCCATTGAAGAGACTACAAGACCATCCCA
>NC_091315.1:38391753-38399253 GCF_038502225.1 Cherax quadricarinatus
GAAAAACAGCTTCGGGTCAGATTTGGCTTTCGCTGCTATGTCATTTTCATATTGTCTTTGGGCCTCCCTTCTTATCTGTGCATATTCGTTTCTGGCTCTACGACTGCTCTACTTATTCTCCTGGGTCCTTTGCCTTCTATATTTCTTCCATTCTCTAGCACACTTGGTTTTTGCCTCCCTGCACCTTTGGGTAAACCATGGGCTCATCCTGGCCTTTTCATTATTCCTGTTACCCTTGGGTACAAATCTCTCCTCAGCCTCCTTACATTTTGTTGCTACATATTCCATCATCTCATTAACTGGCTTCCCTGCCAGTTCTCTGTCCCACTGAACCCCGTTCAGGAAGTTCGTCATTCCTGTGTAGTCCCCTTTCTTGTAGTTTGGCTTCATTCGTCCTGGCCTTCCTGCTTCTCCCTCCACTTGTAGCTCTACTGTGTATTCGAAGCTTAAAACCACATGGTCACTGGCCCCAAGGGGTCTTTCATATGTGATGTCCTCGATATCTGCACTACTCAAGGTGAATACTAAGTCCAGCCTTGCTGGTTCATCCTCTCCTCTCTCTCTTGTAATGTCCCTTACGTGTTGGCACATGAAGTTTTCCAGTACCACCTCCATCATCTTAGCCCTCCATGTATCTTGGCCCCCATGTGGGTCCAAGTTCTCCCAATCGATCTCCTTGTGGTTAAAGTCACCCATGATCAGGAGCTTTGCCCTGCATGCATGAGCTCTTCTGGCCACTCTAGCCAGTGTGTCAACCATCGCTCTATTGCTCTCGTCGTACTCTTGCCTTGGCCTCCTGCTGTTCTGTGGTGGGTTATACATCACTGCTATTACCACCTTGGGACCTCCAGAGTGAAGTGTTCCCACTATGTAATCACTTTCTTCTCTGCTGTCTCCTCTCTCCAGCTCATCAAAATTCCAGCGATTTTTGATCAGCAATGCCACTCCTCCACCCCCTCTGTTCCCTCTGTCTTTCCTCAGTATTTGGTATCCCGTTGGAAAGATGGCATCTGTTATCATACCTGTAAGCTTGGTTTCTGTGATTGCTATGATGTCCGGTGATGCCTCATTGGCTCTTTTATGCCACTCCTCCCACTTATTTGTTTTTCAATTAGTGTTTGTGTACCATACCTTCAGTTTCCTTTCCAACACTGTGGTTTGGGGGGCCTGTGAGGGTGGGAGACCTGGTAGCATACTGTGGGATTCTATAGCTCGGTGTTGGGTGGAGGCTGTGGGTATGGATTGTAGTGTGTGTTGGGATGGTGTGATAGGTTGTATGGTTCTGAGAGTAGTTGTGTGTGTGCTTGCCCTTGCTGTTCTGTTCTGCTCTGACTGACCTCTGCTGGTTCCATCCTTGTCTCTTTTCCTAGCTCCTTTCGCTTTTTTGTCCTCTCCCTCAGCTGCTGTCGTTCTGATTGTGTTCTGTCTCTGTCTAGGAACACCTTCTTGTACTCTTCCGAGTATTTCAACCGTGGTTTCTCTTGGAGGATCCTGTTCCGCACTGTTTCCGTCCTGAGAAGTACGAGTACCCCCCTATTCTCTGAAAATTTACAATCTCGTCCATCTCTTCACCTATTTCCGTGATGATTTTCTCAATCTCCTTTCTTTCTTCCTGCTGCCTTTCAGTGTGTGTCCTTTCCTCTCCTTAAGCCCATGGATAAACACTGATTTTGCCCTTTCCTCCTCCCATTGCCTCACCCTCTGTGACTCTGGATCCTGCCTGTATGTGGTCAGTTTCTCCCTTGATTTTTCCAGTGGCTCTTGATAGCATGGTTGTGCCTCAGCATTCGACCTATCACCCTCTCCACCTGCACCCAGCTGTTCTTCCCTTTCACTTCTTGGCCCTCCTTGGCAGACTGATATGACCTTAGCATAATTCATAATTCCTTCCTTCCTGTTCGGCCTCACAGCTTCATATGCTGTGTCTTCTCTGGTCAATGCCCCTGTAACTCGCTTCAGCCTATTTATCTCAACTTCTAGGACCCTTATCTTGGCTACTGCAGTTTCGACTTGTGCCTCCCAATTCTTTGTCTCCTTCTCCAACCTCTTTTCCAATTTCACAGAGAGCTCTTTCTCCATTTTTTCAGAAAGCTCTCCTAATTTTCTCTCCCACTCTTGTTCCATCCTTTTCCATTGCTCCTCCATCCACTCCTCCCTACCAGAACCATTCTCATCTGATCCTTGGCTCCTGCGAGTCCCCACCATTTTTTTTTTGTGAGAGAAGAGAGAAGGGAAAGGTAGAAGAAGAGAGAGAGGGGAAGAGTGAGAAGGGAAAGGGGGAGAGAGAGTGTGAGAGGGGGAAAGAGAGAGAAGGGAAGGGAAGGAGAGGGGGAGAGTGAGAAGGGAAAAATGGGGAAGAGATGGAGAGAGAGAGAGAGAGAGAGAGAGAGAGAGAGAGAGAGAGAGAGAGAGAGAGAAGGGACAGTAGAAAGAGAGAGGGGGATAGTGAGAAGGAAAAAGAGGAAAAGAGAGTGAGAGTGAGAGAGAGAGGGGGGGAGAGAGAGTGAAGGGAAGGGGTAGGAGAGGGGGGAGAGTGAGAAGGGAAAATGGGGAAGAGAGAGAGCAAGAGAGAGAGAGAGAGAGAGAGAGAGAGAGAGAGAGAGAGAGGAGAGAGAGAGAGGAGAGAGAGAGAGAGAGAGAGAGAGAGAGAGAGAGAGAGAGAGAGAGAGAGAGAGATAGAGAGAGAGAGAGAGAGGAGAGAGAGAGAGAGAGAGAGAGAGAGAGAGAGAGAGAGAGAGAGAGAGAGAGAAGAGAGAGAGAGAGAGAGAGAGAAAGAGAGAGGGAGAGAGGGAGAGAGGGAGGAGAGAGAGAGGGAGAGAGGGAGGGAGAGAGGGAGGGAGAGAGGGAGGGGAGAGAGGGAGGGAGAGAGAGGAGAGGGAGGGAGAGAGAGAGAGAGAGAAGGCAAAGAGAGGGGGAGAGAGAGGGGGAGAGAGGGGGAGAAGGGGGAAAGAGGGGGGAGATGGAAGAGCGAGAGGGGAGAGAGAGGCTAGGGGGAGAGAGAGGGGAGGAGGGGAGAGAGATTGGAAAAGGGAGAGGGGAGAGATAATGGGAGGGGAGAGATGTTAGGGGGGGAGAGATGTTAGAGGGGGGGAGGTGTTAGAGGGAAGAGATGTTAGAGGGGAGAGATGGGAGAGGGAAGAGAGAGAGAGAGATAGGTAGAGAGTGATAGGTAGAGAGAGAGATATAGGTAAAGAGTGAGATAGGTAGAGAGAGATAGGTCTCTACCTAGGATAGGAAGAGAGGGAGAGAGAGAGAAGGAGCGAGGTTCAGATGGTCAGTTCACAGGACGGTGTGAAATCCTGTGTATGTGTGTGTTTGCGTGTATACTACAGCTTACAAGTGCTTGTTCCTGTGTGTGTGTGTGTGTGTGTGTGTGTGTGTGTGTGTGTGTGTGTGTGTGTGTGTGTGTGTGTGTGTGTGTGTGTGTGTGTGTGTGTGTGTGTGTGTATGTGTGTGTATGTATGTGTGTGTATGGGTGTGTGTGTGTCTGTGTATATGTGTGTCTGTGTGTATGTTAGTCAGTTAGTTAGTTACCATTTTGTCCTAGGCACATGTCGATTAGACACTAGGCCTGTTGTATATGTGTGTGCATGTGTGTATGTGTGTATGTGTGTATGTGTGTGTGTGTGCGTGTTGGTGTGTGTGTGCGCGCGTGTTGGTGTGTGTGTGTGTGTGTGTGTGTGTGTGTGTGTACTCACCTAGTTGAGGTTGCAGGGGTCGAGTCCGAGCTCCTGGCCCCACCTCTTCACTGATCGCTACTATGTCACTCTCCCTGAACCGTGAGCTTCATCATACCTCTGCTTAAAGCTATGTATGGATCGATGTGTGTGTGTATGTGTGTGTGTGTATGTGTGTGTGTATGTGTGTGTATGTGTGTGTGTGTATGTGTGTGTGTGTGTGTGTGTGTGTGTGTGTGTGTGTGTGTGTATGTGTGTGTGTGTGTGTGTGTGTGTGTGTGTGTGTGTGTGTGTGTGTATGTGTGTGTGTGTGTGTGTGTGTGTGTGTTTGTCTGTGTGTGTGCGTGTGTGTGTGTGTACTCACCTAATTGTACTCACCTAATTGTGGTTGCAGGGGTCGAGACTCAGCTCCTGGCCCCTCCTCTTCACTGATCGCTATTGGGTCCTCTCTCTGCTTCCTGAGCTTTGTCATACCTCTTCTTAAAACTATGTGTGTGTGTGTGTGTGTGTGTGTGTGTGTGTGTGTGTGTGTGTGTGTGTGTGTGTGTGTGTGTGTGTGTGTGTGTCTGTGTGTCTGTGTGTGTCTGTGTGTGTGTGTGTGTGTGTGTGTGTCTGTGTGTGTGTGTGTGTGTGTGTGTGTGTGTGTGTGTCTGTGTGTGTGTGTGTGTGTGTGTGTGTGCCTGTGTCTGTGTGTGTTAAGAAATTGCTATGCAATGATTAAAATTATGACAAATCTAACAGCAAGAAGAATAAAACGCGGGTAAACACCTGAACTCTCTCTAGCATTGATCCGCTGGTCCGACACGATATCGTACGTCCGTCCACTCGAAGAGCAGCTCGGCCGAGAGGCAACAACAGTGTTTAGCGCCGGTAAGAGAGAAGCAGCACCATTACGCACTGAGACACTGAGACACTAAACATCGTCAGAAGCACGGTAACGTCTTACGACCATCTTAAACATCGCCAGACGCATAGCAACGCCTTACGAGGATCCTAAACATAGTCAGAGGCATAACAACGTCTCACAAGGACCCTTCACAGCTTAGAGCAAATATCGTGAGCATCAACAACAGCAGTGCCAGGAAATCCACTACAAACGTTTGGGAAGATCTATCGTTGCGGACGAAGCCAACGATCATCGAACACCTTGATATATTAACGTTGTAGCAGGACGACACATGTTACTACAAGATGTTGATATGTTAAACCCAGAGAGCTGTAGGAGCTGTTTTATTGGGCGGGATCGTGAAGTAACGATTCACAAGTAACCTTCACATGGGACACAGAAGCTTATGACGACGTCTCGGTCCTACTTTGGCCATTTACAAGTCACACAGTGTGAAAAAAACCATACCACGGGCGGGATTTGAACCCGCGGTCAGAGTGCCTCAAAACTCCAGACCGTCGCTAGAGTTCGTCACGGCCACGCTAGCTGGAGATTCGTCTGTAAAAACTTGCATTTGTGGTCACAATGGTGCCTATGCTAACCTTCCTATGGTGTAGAAATATACCTAGTTGGACGAATCTTATTGTGGCTAGCTGGTCCAGTGGCTAACGCGACGGTCTGGAGTTTTGAGACACTCTGACCGCGGGTTCAAATCCCGCCCGTGGTATGGTTTGTTTGCAATCGTGTCATTACGATTTCGTGAGTCACACAGTGTGACTTGTAAATGGTGAAAGTCGGACCGAAGCGTTGTGGTAAGCTTCTCTCTCATATGTGCAGGTTATCTGTGTATTGTTTCAGTCGCGGTATTGTGATTTTATTGTTCTTTAAGTATATGATAGATCACACCAGTATACTTATGGCTCAGCAGGTAGATGTCCCCTCCGAGCTGGCTACAGTGGGTAAACTGGACCCCACTCTGGGCTGGCCACAGTGGGTAGACTGGACTCCACTCTGGGCTGGCTACAGTGGGTAGACTGGATTCCATTCTGGGCTGGTTACAGTGGGTAGACTGGACCCCACTCTGGGCTGGTTACAGTGGGTAGACTGGACCCCACTCTGGGCTGGTTACAGTGGGTAGACTGGACCCCACTCTGGGCTGCTTACAGTGGGTAGATGGGACCCCACTCTGGGCTGGCTACAGTGGGTAGACTGGACCCCACTCTGGGCTGGATACAGTGGGTAGACTGGACCCCACTCTGGGCTGGATACAGTGGGTAGACTGGACCCCACTCTGGGCTGGCTACAGTGGGTTGACTGGACCCCACTCTGGGCTGGCTACAGTGGGTAGACTGGACCCCACTCTGGGCTGGTTACAGTGGATAGATGGGACCCCACTCTGGGCTGGTTACAGTAGGTAGGCGGGACCCCACTCTGGCCTGGCTACAGTGGGTAGACGGGACCCCACTTTGGGCTGCTTACAGTGGGTAGACGGGACCCCACTCTGGGCTGGTTACAGTGGGTAGATGGGGCCCCACTCTGGGCTGGTTACAGTAGGTAGATGGGACCCCACTCTGGGCTGGTTACAGTGGGTAGATGGGGCCCCACTCTGGGCTGGTTGCAGTGGGTAGATGGGACCCCACTCTGGGCTGGTTACACTGGGTAGACGGGACCCCACTCTGGGCTGGTTACAGTAGGTAGACGGGACCCCACTCTGGCCTGGCTACAGTGGGTAGACGGGACTCCTCTCTGGGCTGGTTACAGTGGGTAGACGGGACCCCACTCTGGCCTGGCTACAGTCGGTAGACGGGGCCCCACTTTGGGCTGGCTACAGTGAGTAGTATTCCCTTGTATGTGTACATTTATGAGAGAGAGAGAGAGAGAGAGAGAGAGAGAGAGAGAGAGAGAGAGAGAGAGAGAGAGAGAGAGAGAGAGAGAGAGAGAGAGAGAGAGAGAGAGAGAGAGAGAGAGAGAGAGAGAGAGAGAGAGAGAGAGAGAGAGAGAGAGAGAGAGAGAGAGAGAGAGAGAGACTCTTCATCAACACACAGCAACATTCTCCTCATTAAGCAGCTGGTGTGCAACATTCACCTAGGTGCCAGAATGTTGCCTCAACATCACTGTAGCAGCTGCAACACCGCTAGTTAGCTCACTCTCGCCTGATTAAATGCTTGAGAGATTTACCTGTGTTCTCTGCTCACCTGTGCATCATACCTGTACAGGTATTGTGCTGGTGATGCAGGTGTTTGTGGTGTGTGTGTGTGTGTGTGTGTGTACTCACCTAGTTGAGGTTGCGGGGGTCGAGTCCGAGCTCCTGGCCCCGTGTGTGTGTGTGTGTGTGTGTGTGTGTGTGTGTTTATGTGTACTCACTTTACTGAATCTATTTTGAAGCTTCAGGTACATATATATATATATATATATATATATATATATATATATATATATATATATATATATATATATATATATAAACACTGATCTCTGGCCGAAGGAGACTCGAACCTACGAACTTTGAAACAAGGTACGCAATGCTTTACCATCCTCACCACACTTGACCAATACCTTGGCACCCAGCTCAGAGATCAGTGTTTGTGTATATTTCGCCTGCTCTTGCGAATTCCTTGCATTGTTAAAATCTCTAGTTGGTCGATGCATGCAGGGGATGAGATGATAAGCTGTAAGCCTCCCGCCTGAAAGCTGGCTGCCTTGGATCAAAACGTCTAGGGTGAGCTGGGCGCCAAGGTATTGGTCCAGTGTGGCGAGGATGGTAAAGCACTGCGTACCTAGTTCCAAAGTTCGTAGGTTCTAGTCTCCGGTCAGAGATCAGTGTTTATGTATATTTCGCCTGCTCTTGAGAATTCCTTGCATATATAAATACATTATTGTAACCACGAACAAGTGGTATTTAATCAACAACAACACTGCGACTAGCCGAGGGATCGA
>NC_091315.1:38404253-38419253 GCF_038502225.1 Cherax quadricarinatus
GTATGAGTGACAGTATGAGTGTCAGTATGAGTGACAGTATGAGTGGCAGTATGAGTGGCAGTATGAATGACAGTATGAGTGGCAGTATGAGTGGCAGTATGAGTGGCAGTATGAGTGGCAGTATGAGTGACAGTATGAGTGGCAGTATGAGTGACAGTATGAGTGGCAGTATGAGTGGCAGTATGAGTGACAGTGTGAGTGGCAGTGTGAGTGGCAGTATGAGTGACAGTATGAGTGGCAGTATGAGTGGCAGTATGAGTGACAGTATGAGTGGCAGTATGAGTGACAGTATGAGTGTCAGTATGAGTGACAGTATGAGTGACAGTATGAGTGGCAGTATGAGTGGCAGTATGAATGACAGTATGAGTGGCAGTATGAGTGACAGTATGAGTGGCATTATTTTTTTGCCTACCTTCTTTAATTTTTTTACTGGATGAGACATGTCTCTCACAAATACCTGACGGATGCTCATCTGACGTAGCTGGATGAGACATGTCTCTCACAAATACCTGACTGATGCTCATATGACGTAGCTGGATGAGACATGTCTCTCACAAATACCTGACTGATGCTCATCTGACGTACCTGGATGAGACATGTCTCTCACAACTACCTGACTGATGCTCATCTAACGTACCTGGATGAGACATGTCTCTCACAAATACCTGACTGATGCTCATCTGACGTACCTGAATGAGACATGTCTCTCACAAATACCTGACTGATGCTCATCTGACGTACCTGGATGAGACATGTCTCTCACAACTACCTGACTGATGCTCATCTAACGTACCTGGATGAGACATGTCTCTCACAAATACCTGACTGATGCTCATCTGACGTACCTGAATGAGACATGTCTCTCACAAATACCTGACTGATGCTCATCTGACGTACCTGGATGAGACATGTCTCTCACAAATACCTGACTGATGCTCATCTGACGTACCTGGATGAGACATGTCTCTCACAAATACCTGACTGATGCTCATCTGACGTACCTGGATGAGACATGTCTCTCACAAATACCTGACTGATGCTCATCTGACGTACCTGAATGAGACATGTCTCTCACAACTACCTGACTGATGCTCATCTGACGTACCTGGATGAGACATGTCTCTCACAAATACCTGACTGATGCTCATCTGACGTACCTGGATGAGACATGTCTCTCACAAATACCTGACTGATGCTCATCTGACATACCTGAATGAGACATGTCTCTCACAACTACCTGACTGATGCTCATCGACGTACCTGGATGAGACATGTCTCTTACAACTACTTGACTGAGGCTCATCTGACATACCTGGATGAGACATGTCTCTCACAAATACCTGACTGGTGCTCATCTGACGTACCTGGATGAGACATGTCTTTCACAACTACCTGACTGATGCTCATCTGACGTATCTGAATGAGACATGTCTCTCACAACTACCTGACTTATGCTCATCTGACGCACCTGGATGAGACATGTCTCTCACACATTCCTGACTGATGCTCATCTGGCGTACCTGGATGAGACATATCTCTCACAACTACCTGACTGATGCTCATCTGACGTACCTGGATGAGACATGTCTCTCACAAATACCTGACTGATGCTCATCTGACGTACCTGGATGAGACATGTCTCTCACAACTACCTGACTGATGCTCATCTGACGTACCTGGATGAGACATGTCTCTCACAAATACCTGACTGATGCTCATATGACATACCTGGATGAGACATATCTCTCACAAATACCTGACTGATGCTCATATGACATACCTGGATGAGACATATCTCTCACAACTACCTGACTGATGCTCATCTGACGTACCTGGATGAGACATGTCTCTCACAAATACCTGACTGATGCTCATCTGACGTACCTGGATGAGACGTCTCTCACAAATACCTGACTGATGCTCATCTGACGTACCTGGACGAGACATGTCTCTCACAACTACCTGACTGATGCTCATCTGACGTACCTGGATGAGACATGTCTCTCACAAATACCTGACTGATGCTCATCTGACGTACCTGGATGAGACATGTCTCACAAATACCTGACTGATGCTCATCTGACATACCTGGGTGAGACATGTCTCTCACAAATACCTGACTGATGCTCATCTGACGTACCTAGATGAGACATGTCTCTCACAAATACCTGACTGATGCTCATCTGACATACCTGGATGAGACATGTCTCTCACAAATACCTGACTGATGCTCATCTGACGTACCTGGATGAGACATATCTTTCACAACTGCCTGACTGATGCTCATCTGACGTACCTGGATGAAACATGTCTCTCACAACTGCCTGACTGATGCTCATCTGACGTACCTGGATGAGACATGTCTCTCACAACTACCTGACTGATGCTCATCTGACGTACCTGGATGAGACATGTCTCTCACAACTACCTGACTGATGCTCATCTGACGTACCTGGATCTGACATGTCTCTCACAACTACCTGACTGATGCTCATCTGACGTACCTGGATGAGACATGTCTCTCACAACTACCTGACTGATGCTCATCTGACGTAGCTGGATGAGACATGTCTCTCACAAATACCTGACTGATGCTCATCTGACGTACCTGGATGAGACATGTCTCTCACAAATACCTGACTGATGCTCATCTGACGTACCTGGATGAGACATGTCTCTCACAACTACCTGACTGATGCTCATCTGACGTACCTGGATGAGACATGTCTCTCACAACTACCTGACTGATGCTCATCTGACGTACCTGGATGAGACATGTCTCTCACAACTACCTGACTGATGCTCATCTGACGTACCTGGATGAGACATGTCTCTCACAACTACCTGACTGATGCTCATCTGACGTACCTGGATGAGACATGTCTCTCACAACTACCTGACTGATGCTCATCTGACGTACCTGGATGAGACATGTCTCTCACAACTACCTGACTGATGCTCATCTGACGTACCTGGATGAGACATGTCTCTCACAACTACCTGACTGATGCTCATCTGACGTACCTGGATGAGACATGTCTCTCACAACTACCTGACTGATGCTCATCTGACGTACCTGGATGAGACATGTCTCTCACAACTACCTGACTCACACTGGTTTAACATTTCACAGGGAAATTAAATTAGGTTAAGTCAAAAGAATTGTATTATCTCGGGTTTATTTATAAATATTCAGGTTTTTTAGCTAAAATTAAAACTGTAGTAAACATCGCGACGTAAATGTTATTATGAAGCAGATGTGCAACTCTTGGGTATCTTTATTAAGGAAACGTTTCGCCACACAGTGGCTTCATCAGTCCATACAAAGGAGAAACTTGAAGAACAGGAGGAGAATGAGGTAATTAGTCCCTCAACCTTGAATAGAATAGGAAACAAGTGCAACTAATGGGACATTTTATTGTGGCAACGTTTCGCTCTCCAGGAGCTTTGTCTAGCCGTTACCACGGCTTTGTCAAGCCGTGACAAAGCTCCTGGAGAGCGAAACGTTGCCACAATAAAATATCACATTAGTTGCACTTGTGTCCTTTTACTTTACATATTGTCGGTAATTCTACCAACTTTATTACGATCTTGAATAGAATACAGCATATGAGCGGAGAAGTAGCTTATATACCGTAGGCAGGAGAGGTGCAGCAGTCGTAGGTGGTGTCACATTTGTCCAATGTGGAAGTAGGTCGTGCCCAAGGGTTAGGCAAGCGAAGAATTCCCAAGTATTAAGATCCCAAGAAGTTGCAGTGTCTGACAGGATTGTTGTAGATGAATGGTAACACCACCTACGACTGCTGCACCTCTCCTGCCTACGGTATATAAGCTGCTTCTCCGCTCATATGCTGTATTCTATTCAAGATTGATGGACTGACCACATCGACTCAAGGTTGAGGGACTGATTACCTCATTCTCCTCCTGTTCTTCACGATTCTCCTTTGTATGGACTGGTGAAGCCACTGTGTGGAGAAACGTTTCCTCAATAAAGATACCCAAGAGTTGCACATGTGTCTAATTTATCAACATGTCGGTTCTCTGAACCATTCATCTACATATTATGAAGCAACTGTTGCAGTCACAACGCTACGTAAAAGTTATTATGAAGCAGCTGTTGTAAACAACGGTACGTAAAAGTTATTATGAAGCAGCTGTTGTAAACAACGCTACGTAAAAGTTATTATGAAGCAGCTGTTGTAAACAACGCTTCGTAAAAGTTATTATGAAGCAGCTGTTGTAAACAACGCTTCGTAAAAGTTATTATGAAGCAGCTGTTGTAAACAACGCTACGTAAAAGTTATTATTTAGCAGCTGTAGTAGACAACGCTACGCAACAAAGCCAGCCTAAGCCAGTTGTAGCAAACACAGTGATACGTACAAATGCTACGTTACGGAGAGGTGAGGATGAAAGAGAATTAATTACCTTTGGAAAATTGGTAACCGTGTTTGGAAGGATGGTTGGCTGGCTGAGTGGACAATTATGTGCCCTGATTACCAGAGACTCGGAGCTGCACAGCTCTCTCTGGCTCCTGTGTTGCTTTATAATTCTTGCTATTATCCTCTTATTTGTGTGATGGGTGATATAGCCTGTATGGAAGGGTAATGTCGCTCTGGGAGATGACATCACTGACTTAATGTTTGTAACACACACACACACACACACACACACACACACACACACACACACACACACACACACACACACACACACACACACACACACACACACACACACACAAGCCAAGTGAGATGAGATGGAAATCTTCAACTGAAGATTTCCATCCCCATTGACTTGTTTTGCATCGATATGATCACCCGGACACAGACCGGGCCGCGGGGGCGTTGACCCCTGAAGCCCTCTCTAGGTATATATATATATATATATATATATATATATATATATATATATATATATATATATATATATATATAATTTTAAGAAATACACCTGGATGTGTATACACTGAGAGGTATACCTCTGGGTCAGTATACTCATAAATTATATACCTGGAATAAACATACTGATTAATTAGACAGTGCAAATATAGTTAAATAAAAATTCCAATGTATATTCATTAAAAAATACACATTTCTTGATCAAAGTAGTCTGGATAAAGTCACACTGACCTAGTCTGGATAGAGTCACAATGACCTAGTCTGGATATAGTCACAATGACCTATTCTGGATAGAGTCACACTGACCTAGTCTGGATAGAGTCACACTGACCTAGTCTGGATAGAGTCACACTGACCTAGTCTGGATAGAGTCACACTGACCTAGTCTGGATATAGTCACACTGACCTAGTTTGGATAGAGTCACACTGACCTAGTCTGGATAGAGTCACACTGACCTAGTTTGGATAGAGTCACACTGACCTAGTCTGGATCAAGTAACACTGAATTAGTGTGGACAGAGTAACACTGACCTAGTCTGGATATAGTCACACTGACCTAATCTGGATCAAGTCACAGTCACCTACCTGACCTAACACGCACCTAATTAATTCAAGTTGTGCCCAAATTCACGCCCTAACAACTACATTAATTTCACCTAATTAAATCAATTCAGACGGCCTAATTACGGTTAAATATGCAGGCCAGTTCTTGCTGTTTTATAGGGAAGTTTAGCACCCAGGGATTTGCATCCCAAACTGCTCAGTGCCGCTTACGGTCATTATCACTTAATTTCAGTTTCGTGTGCGTAATTTGGCGTGGCAGTTTACGCAAGACGGTGGGAAGTTTACACATTATCCTCGTACGTGAGACGGCCAAGTGAGGTAGAGTTTTGCTTTAATAATGATGAAGTGTGTGAAGACGAGGTGTTTGTAGGAGTATAAGCTGGTCAGACAACACTACCAGAGTGATGCACTCTTAGTGCTAGTGGCACTCTTACTGCTAGTGGCACTCTTAATGGTAGTGGCACTCTTAGTGCTAGTGGCACTCTTACTGCTAGTGGCACTCTTAGTGTTAGTGACACTCTTAGTGGTAGTGACACTCTCAGTGTTAGTGACACTCTTAGTGGTAGTGACACTCTTAGTGTTAGTGACACTTTTAGTGGTATTGACACTCTCGAGGAGATAAATCAAGGGGTGCTGGAGTAAGTCTCAGAAGGTAGACCTTCAAGGAGGAGCAGAGGATCCTTGATGCATGTTGGTAAACAATGTTACACAAGCAAACTGCCACATCTACCAATCCAAAAACTGGACTCACCTGCGTGGTGCCCACACCTCGACACCACCTGCGTGGTGCCCACACCTCGACACCACCTGCGTGGTGTCCACACCTCGACACCACCTGCGTGGTGTCCACACCTCGACACCACCTGCGTGGTGTCCACACCTCGACACCACCTGCGTGGTGTCCACACCTCGACACCACCTGCGTGGTGTCCACACCTCGACACCACCTGCGTGGTGCCCACACCTCGACACCACCTGCGTGGTGTCCACACCTCGACACCACCTGCGTGGTGTCCACACCTCGACACCACCTGCGTGGTGTCCACACCTCGACACCACCTGCGTGGTGCCCACACCTCGACACCACCTGCGTGGTGCCCACACCTCGACACCACCTGCGTGGTGCCCACACCTCGACACCACCTGCGTGGTGCCCACACCTCGACACCACCTGCGTGGTGCCCACACCTCGACACCACCTGCGTGGTGTCCACACCTCGACACCACCTGCGTGGTGCCCACACCTCGACACCACCTGCGTGGTGTCCACACCTCGACACCACCTGCGTGGTGTCCACACCTCGACACCACCTGCGTGGTGCCCACACCTCGACACCACCTGCGTGGTGTCCACACCTCGACACCACCTGCGTGGTGCCCACACCTCGACACCACCTGCGTGGTGTCCACACCTCGACACCACCTGCGTGGTGTCCACACCTCGACACCACCTGCGTGGTGCCCACACCTCGACACCACCTGCGTGGTGCCCACACCTCGACACCACCTGCGTGGTGCCCACACCTCGACACCACCTGCGTGGTGTCCACACCTCGACACCACCTGCGTGGTGCCCACACCTCGACACCACCTGCGTGGTGCCCACACCTCGACACCACCTGCGTGGTGCCCACACCTCGACACCACCTGCGTGGTGTCCACACCTCGACACCACCTGCGTGGTGTCCACACCTCGACACCACCTGCGTGGTGCCCACACCTCGACACCACCTGCGTGGTGTCCACACCTCGACACCACCTGCGTGGTGCCCACACCTCGACACCACCTGCGTGGTGTCCACACCTCGACACCACCTGCGTGGTGTCCACACCTCGACACCACCTGCGTGGTGCCCACACCTCGACACCACCTGCGTGGTGTCCACACCTCGACACCACCTGCGTGGTGCCCACACCTCGACACCACCTGCGTGGTGCCCACACCTCGACACCACCTGCGTGGTGCCCACACCTCGACACCACCTGCGTGGTGCCCACACCTCGACACCACCTGCGTGGTGCCCACACCTCGACACCACCTGCGTGGTGTCCACACCTCGACACCACCTGCGTGGTGCCCACACCTCGACACCACCTGCGTGGTGCCCACACCTCGACACCACCTGCGTGGTGCCCACACCTCGACACCACCTGCGTGGTGCCCACACCTCGACACCACCTGCGTGGTGCCCACACCTCGACACCACCTGCGTGGTGCCCACACCTCGACACCACCTGCGTGGTGTCCACACCTCGACACCACCTGCGTGGTGCCCACACCTCGACACCACCTGCGTGGTGTCCACACCTCGACACCACCTGCGTGGTGTCCACACCTCGACACCACCTGCGTGGTGCCCACACCTCGACACCACCTGCGTGGTGTCCACACCTCGACACCACCTGCGTGGTGCCCACACCTCGACACCACCTGCGTGGTGTCCACACCTCGACACCACCTGCGTGGTGCCCACACCTCGACACCACCTGCGTGGTGCCCACACCTCGACACCACCTGCGTGGTGCCCACACCTCGACACCACCTGCGTGGTGTCCACACCTCGACACCACCTGCGTGGTGTCCACACCTCGACACCACCTGCGTGGTGCCCACACCTCGACACCACCTGCGTGGTGCCCACACCTCGACACCACCTGCGTGGTGCCCACACCTCGACACCACCTGCGTGGTGCCCACACCTCGACACCACCTGCGTGGTGTCCACACCTCGACACCACCTGCGTGGTGTCCACACCTCGACACCACCTGCGTGGTGTCCACACCTCGACACCACCTGCGTGGTGTCCACACCTCGACACCACCTGCGTGGTGCCCACACCTCGACACCACCTGCGTGGTGTCCACACCTCGACACCACCTGCGTGGTGCCCACACCTCGACACCACCTGCGTGGTGCCCACACCTCGACACCACCTGCGTGGTGCCCACACCTCGACACCACCTGCGTGGTGTCCACACCTCGACACCACCTGCGTGGTGTCCACACCTCGACACCACCTGCGTGGTGCCCACACCTCGACACCACCTGCGTGGTGCCCACACCTCGACACCACCTGCGTGGTGTCCACACCTCGACACCACCTGCGTGGTGCCCACACCTCGACACCACCTGCGTGGTGCCCACACCTCGACACCACCTGCGTGGTGTCCACACCTCGACACCACCTGCGTGGTGTCCACACCTCGACACCACCTGCGTGGTGTCCACACCTCGACACCACCTGCGTGGTGTCCACACCTCGACACCACCTGCGTGGTGTCCACACCTCGACACCACCTGCGTGGTGTCCACACCTCGATACACAGCTGGTTTACAACAGGGTCACAAAACTGTTACAATGAAATATATTTTTTTCTGGTCATGGACTGGGCCGCGGGGGCGCTGACCCCCGGAACATCCTCCAGGTATACTCCTCCAGGTATACTGATAAAGGGAAACGAGGCAACATGATATACACATTAAAAGCTGGGAAAGACCAGGAAAGAGTAGATAAAGAAGACTTCTTAGTATAAATGAAAGATGGGGAAGAAGAGGACATAGATGAACACAGATAAAGAGTGTAACCGATCCCATTCTAGAATATTAAACACAATGATTTAAAAGATGAATAAATATGTGAAGAATAAAATCAGCGAAAACTGGCAATATGAGGCAGCAGGAGGCAGCAGGAGACAGCAGGAGACAGCAGGAGGCAGCAGGAGGCAGCAGGAGGCAGCAGGAGGCAGCAGGAGGCAGCAGGAGGCAGCAGGAGGCAGCACGAGGAGGCATGAGGCAACTGCCACCAACACTGCCACCAACACTGCCACCAACACTGCCAGTATTACAACTCAGGAGCAATAAGGCCTGTTATCCTGAGTATAAAAGGGAGCAAGGAACAGAACAAACACAACTGAATGACTTTGAAATATATTTTCCTTCACCAAGAACGATAATAAGTATTTACAAATATGTACATTATATACAGATGGAAATGTATGTGTACAACACGGTTAATCAAAGGCCAAGACACAGCCTGGAGACAGAATGGACAACCGTGCTCAAGCAGCTCTAGAATGGAAATGACAAATGTAGACAGGTGGGTGGTGACCACGACACCTCCACAATTGCCAGATCCACCTTCTTATTGGCTGAACCTTGGTACTGATCGAACGATGGGGCCCCATCAGTCGACCCTAGTACTGGTTCACTGGTTGGGGAGGTAGCCTTTCAATGAGGATGTGTACATGTGCCGAACAAAAGTTAAGTATTCTTTGCATCCCACAGCCAGAAACACTGTCAGCAATACTGCCAGCAACACTATCAACAACACTGCCAGCAACACTTCCAGCAAAACTTCCAGCAACAGTGCCAGCAACACTGTCAATAACACTGCCAGCAACACTGCCAGCAACATTTCCAGCAACACTGCCAGCAGCACTGTCAGTAACACTGTCAGCAACACTGCCAGCAACATCGCCAGCAACACTGTCAGCAACACTACTAGCAACACTGCCAGCAACTCTGTCAGCAGCATTGCCAGCAACACTGCATACAACACTGCCAGCAACACTGTCAGCAACACTGCCAGCAACTCTGCCACCAAAACTGCCACCAACACTGCAACCAACACTGCCACCAACACTGCCACCAACACAGCCAGCAACACTGCCAGCAACACTGCCACCAAAACTGCCAGCAACAATGCCACTAAAACAACCACCAACACTGCCACCAGTACAGCCACCAACACTGCCACCAACACTGCCACCAACACTGCCAGCAACACTGCCACCAAAACTGCCAGCAACACAGCCACCAACACTGCCACTAACACTGCCACCAGCACAGCCACCAACACTGCCACCAACACTGCCGCCAACTCTGCCACCAACACTGCCACCAGCACTGCCGCCAGCACAGCCACCAACACTGTCACCAATACTGCCACCAACACTGCCTCCCATACTGGGCCACCAATACTGCCACCAACACTGCCACCCATACTGGGCCACCAATACTGCCACCAACACTGCCACCCTCCCACCCACCAACACTGCCACCAACACAGCCACCAACTCTGCCACCAACACTGCCACCAACACTGCCACCAACACTGCCACCAGCACAGCCACCAACACTGCCACCAACACTGCCCCCAACTCTGCCACCAACACTGCCACCAACACAGCCACCAACTCTGCCACCAACACAGCCACCAACACAGCCACCAACTCTGCCACCAACACAGCCACCAACACAGCCACCAACTCTGCCACCAACACTGCCACCAGCACAGCCACCAACACTGCCACCGGGAAGTAGTCTCCCTCTCTTCTACACACCCTAACCTGAGCCTCACTATCCTAATAAAAACTCTTTACAGCATTTAATAACTTACCACCTATTCCATATACTTGCAACATCTGCCACATTGCTCCTCTATCCACTCTATCATATGCCTTTCTAAATCTATAAATGCAATAAAAACTTCCCTACCTTTATCTAAATACTGTTCACATATATATGCTTCAATGTAAACACTTGATCTACACATCCCCTACCCACTCTGAAACCTCCTTGCTCATCCGCAATCCTACATTCTGTCTTACCTCTAATTCTTTCAATTATAACCCTACCGTATACTTTTCCTGGTATACTCAGTAAACTTATTCCTCTATAATTTTTACAATCTCTTTTGTCTCCCTTCCCTTTATATAAAGGGACTATACACGCTCTCTGCCAATCCCTAGGTACCTTCCCCTCTTTCATACATTTATTAAACAAAAGTACCAACCACTCCAACACTATATCCCCCCCTGCTTTTAACATTTCTGTCATGATCCCGTCAGTTCCAGCTGCTTTACCCCCTTTCATTCTACGTAATGCCTCACGCACCTCCCCCACACTCACATCCTGATCTTCCTCACTTCTAAAAGATGGTATACCTCCCTGGCCAGTGCATGAAATTACCGCTTCCCTTTCTTCGTCAACATTTAAAAGTTCCTCAAAATATTCTCGCCATCTACCCAAAACCTCCATCTCCCCATCTACTAACTCCCCTACTCTGTTTTTAAATGACAAATCCATTCGTTCTCTAGGCTTTCTTAACTTGTTTATCTCACTCCAAAACTTTTTCTTATTTTCACCAAAATTTCTTGACAGTGCCTCTCCCACTCTATCATCTGCTCTCCTTTTGCACTCTCTCACCACTCTCTTCACCTTTCTTTTACTCTCCATATACTCTACTCTTCTTATAACACTTCTGCTTAGTAAATACCTCTCATAAGCTACCTTTTTCTCTTTTATCACACCCTTTACTTCATCATTCCACTAATCACTCCTCTTTCCTCCTGCCCCCACCCTCCTATAACCACAAACTTCTGCCCCACATTCTAATACTGCATTTTGAAAACTATTCCAACCCTCTTCAACCCCCCCCCCCCACTACTCATCTTTGCACTAGCCCACCTTTCTGCCAATAGTTGCTTATATCTCACCCGAACTTCCTTCTCCCTTAGTTTATACACTTTCACCTCCCTCTTACTTGTTGTTGCCACCTTCCTCTTTTCCCATCTACCTCTTACTCTAACTGTAGCTACAACTAAATAATGATCCGATATATCAGTTGCCCCTCTATAAACATGTACATCCTGGAGCCTACCTATCAACCTTTTTATCCACCAATACATAATCTAACAAACTATATATATATATATATATATATATATATATATATATATATATATATATATATATATATATATATATATATATATATATATATATATATATATATATATATATATATATATATATATATATATATATATATATATATATATATATAAGATCATAAGAAAGAAGGAACACTACAAAAGGCCTACTGGCCCATGCGAGGCAGGTCTAATTCCCCTACCGGCTTAAGCTCACTGACCATCTGACCTCACTGACCTACTGAGGTCAGACACGTCACTGGAAGGAGGAGCACAGCATCTGACCTAGTAGCACAAGCTAGTTAGGTCCAACTCACACCCACCC
The DNA here is from genome assembly GCF_038502225.1 of Cherax quadricarinatus. Classification (NCBI taxonomy): domain Eukaryota; kingdom Metazoa; phylum Arthropoda; class Malacostraca; order Decapoda; family Parastacidae; genus Cherax; species Cherax quadricarinatus. Next base: position 38,416,757 of record NC_091315.1, read on the forward strand.
ACACCCACTCATGTATTTATGCAACCTATTTTTAAAACTACACAACGTTTTAGCCTCAATAACTGTACTCGGGAGTTTGTTCCACTCATCCACAACTCTATTACCAAACCAGTACTTTCCTATATCCTTCCTGAATCTGAATTTTTCCAATTTAAAACCATTGCTGCGAGTCCTGACTACGTTAGATATTTTCAGCACGCTATTTACATCCCCTTTATTAATTCCTGTCTTCCATTTATACACCTCAATCATATCCTCCCTAATTCTACGTCTTTCTAGAGAGTGCAGATTCAGGGCCCTCAGTCTGTCCTCATAGGGAAGATTTCTGATACATGGGATCATCTTTGTCATCCTCTAATACGATCACAGTAAACAGGTGATATCACAATATGCAAAATAACCACTGTGAGAAAAATAGTGAATTTCCTAGCGCTTTCGTGATTTTTCACATTATTAAGGACTTGTGACAGGTCCTTGATGATGGACCTGTCATAAGTTCTTGATAATGTGACCTGTACATACATGTATAAACACACACACACAGACACTTGTACATACACGTTTGCAACTGTACATATGTATACACCGAGGCACGTACGTGTACATTGACGGACGTACATGGAGACCAGCACGTGCACACACGCAGTCTTCCAATCAACTAAATGGAGGATATGTTGCAGGTTCTTGCGTGTACGTGCTAGCCTCTCCTTGTACGTGCCAGCCGGTCCTTGTACGTGCCAGCCGGTCCTTGTACGTGCCAGCCGGTCCTTGTACGTGCCAGCCGGTCCTTGTATATGCCGGCCGGTCCTTGACTACAGACTATCCTAACAGTTAAAGCGCTGTACCTGAGCACACCAGAACACGGGAGACACGAGACAGACAGCGCACTAAGCTCACAAATTGAGGACCGTGGTTCGATCCCCAGTACGGGTGGAAACATTAGGACGTGTTACCTTAGACACCTGCTGTCCATGTTCACCCATCAGTAAAATAGGTACCTGAGTGTTAATCGACTGGTGTGGGTTGCATCCTGGGACAAGATTGACCTATTTCGCCCGAAATGCTCTACATAACAAGGGGTTCTCTATATAGTAGTATGTCATTGATGTCAGCTGTGGTCTGTATAACTTGTACACGTACTTGTAGAAATCAAGATTATTATTATTATTATTATTATTATTATTATTATTATTATTATTATTATTATTATTATTATTATTATTATTATTATTATTATTATAAGTTAGGAAAACACAGACAGACAGACACACACACACACACACACACACACAGACACATATACACACACACACACACACACACACACACACACACACAGACACAAACACACACACACACACAAACACACACACACACACACACACACAAACACACACACACACACACACACACACACAAACACACACACACACAAACACAAGAAGAAAGGAAGAAACTGAGAGAGATGGTACAAAGGCGAAAGGAGGAAAGAGAGGGGATGGAGAAGACAGACAGGAGATCCCAGACCCAGGAAGAAGATCTAATACAGCCTCCCTCACAACTTTCTATAGAAGCCTCCCAACCAGGTCAACCCCAGTGCAACCAAACACTCTAAATCAAAACACCCATGCCACATCCAATGCCCCCACCCACTACATTACAAACTTCACCCCCACAGCAACAACCCATAGTTCCTTACCAGGTCTCCCACTTCCCCAACCCCAATATACTTCCCAGACTACAGTCTCAGAAAAGAAGTTGAAGGTGTGGTATACAAATGCAGATGGAATAACAAACAAGTATGAGGAGTGGCACGAAAGAATCAAAGAGACATCCCCAGACATAATAGCACTCACAGAAACAAAACTCACCAGAATAATAACAGATTCAATCTTTCCATCCGGATATCAAATCTTCAGGAAAGACAGAGGGAGGAGAGGGGGAGGAGGAGTTGCACTGCTCATTAAAAACCAGTGGGGTTTTGAGAAAATGGAAGGAATGGATGGCATGGGCGAAAGGGACTACTTAGTAGGAACAATCCAGTCTGAGGGACATAAGGTGATAATTGCAGTAATGTACAACCCACCACAGAACTGCAGGAGGCCAAGAGAAGAATACGATGAGAGCAACAGAGCAATGATCAACACACTAGCCGAGGTGGCCAGGAGAGCACACATGGGGGGAGCAAAGTTACTAGTTGTGGGTGATTTCAATCACAAGGAGATTGACTGGGAAAACCTGGAGCCCCATGGGGGTCCCGAAACATGGAGAGCCAAGATGATGGATGTGGTACTGGAGAACCTCATGCATCAACATGTTAGAGACACTACCAGAGAGAGAGGAGAGGATGAACCAGCAAGGTTGGACCTTGTATTCACCATGAGTAGTTCGGACATCGAGGGTATCATGTATGAAAGGCCCCTGGGAGCTAGTGATCATGTGGTTCTGTGCTTCGACTACATAGTTGAGCTCCAAGTGGAGAGAGTAGCAGGAATAG
>NC_091315.1:38424253-38441753 GCF_038502225.1 Cherax quadricarinatus
TAGCTACCACACATGTTGCTAGCTACCACACATGTTGCTAGCTACAACACATGTTGCTAGGTACTACACATGTTGCTAGTTATCATACAGGTTGCTAGCTACCATACATGTTCCTAGCTAATACACATGTTGCTAGCTACCACACATGTTGCTAGCTACCACACAGGTTGCTAGCTACCACACATGTTGCTAGCTACCACACATGTTGCTAGCTACCACACATGTTGCTAGCTACCACACAGGTTGCTAGCTACCACTCATGTTGCTAGCTACCACACATGTTGCTAGCTACCACACATGTTGCTAGCTACCACACATGTTGCTAGCTACCACACAGGTTGCTAGCTACCACACATGTTGCTAGCTACCACACATGTTGCTAACTACCACACATGTTGATAGCTACTACACATGTTGCTAGCTACCACACATGTTGCTAGCTACCACACATGTTGCTAGCTACCATACATGTTGCTAGCTACCACACATGTTGCTAGGTACCACACATGTTGCTAGCTACCATACATGTTGCTAGTTACCACACATTTTGCTAGCTACGACATATGTTGCTAGCTACCACACATGTTGCTACCTACGACACATGTTGCTAGCTTCCACACATGTTGCTAGCTACGACGCATGTTGCTAGCTACCACACAGGTTGAAAGCTACCACACGTGTTGCTAGCTACCACACATGTTACAAGTTACCATACATGTTGCTAGCTACCACACATGTTGCTAGCTACCACACATGTTGCTAGCTACCACACATGTTGCTAGCTACCACACATGTTGCTAGCTACCACACATGTTGCTAGCTACCACACATGTTGCTAGCTACCACACATGTTGCTAGCTACCACACATGTTGCTAGCTATCACACATGTCGCTGGCTACCACACATGTTGCTAGCTACCACACATGTTGCTAGCTACCACACATGTTGCTAGCTACCACACATGTTGCTAGCTACCACACCTGTTGCTAGCTACCACACATGTTGCTAGCTACCACACATGTTGCTACCTACCACACAGGTTGCTAGCTACCACACATGTTGCTGGCTACCACACATGTTGCTAGCTACCACACATGTTGCTAGCTACCACACATGTTGCTAGCTACCACACATGTTGCTAGCAACCACACATGTTGCTAGCTACCACAGAGGTTGCTAGCTACCACACATGTTGCTAGCTACCACACATGTTGCTAGCTACCACACATGTTGCTAGCTACCATACATGTTGCTAGCTACCACACATGTTGCTAGCTACCACACATGTTACTGGCTACCATGCATGTTGCTAGCTACCCCACATTTTGCTAGCTACCACATATGTTGCTAGCTACCACACATGTTGCTAGCTACCACACATGTTGCTAGCTACCACACATGTTGCTACCTACGACACATGTTGCTAGCTACCACGCATGTTGCTTGCTACCACACAGGTTGCTAGCTACCACAAATGTTGCTAGCTACCGCACATGTTGCTAGCTACCACACATGTTGCTAGCTACCACACATGTTGCTAGCTACCACACATGTTGCTAGCTACCACACATGTTGCTAGCTACCACACATGTTGCTAGCTACCACACATTTTGCTAGCTACCACACATGATGCTAGCTACCACACATGTTGCTAGCTACCACACATGTAGCTAGCTACCACACATGTTGCTACCTACCACACATGTTGCTAGCTACCAAACATGTTGCTAGCTACCACACATGTTGCTAGCTATCATATAGGTTGCTAGCTACCACACATGTTGCTAGCTACCACACCTGTTGCTAGCTATCACACATGTTGCTAGCTACCACACATGTTGCTAGCTACCACACATGTTGCTAGCTTCCGCACATGTTGCTAGCTACCACACATGTTGCTATCTACCACCCATGTTGCTAGCTACCACACATGTTCCTAGCTACAACACATGTTGCTAGCTACCACACATGTTCCTAGCTACCACACATGTTACTAGCTATCACACAGGTTGCTAGCTACCACACATGTTGCTAGCTACCACACATGTTGCTAGCTACCACACATGTTGCTAGCTACCACACATGTTGCTAGCTACCACACATGTTGCTAGCTACCACACATGTTGCTAGCTATCACACATGTCGCTGGCTACCACACATGTTGCTAGCTACCACACATGTTGCTAGCTACCACACATGTTGCTAGCTACCACACATGTTGCTAGCTACCACACCTGTTGCTAGCTACCACACATGTTGCTAGCTACCACACATGTTGCTACCTACCACACAGGTTGCTAGCTACCACACATGTTGCTGGCTACCACACATGTTGCTAGCTACCACACATGTTGCTAGCTACCACACATGTTGCTAGCTACCACACATGTTGCTAGCAACCACACATGTTGCTAGCTACCACAGAGGTTGCTAGCTACCACACATGTTGCTAGCTACCACACATGTTGCTAGCTACCACACATGTTGCTAGCTACCATACATGTTGCTAGCTACCACACATGTTGCTAGCTACCACACATGTTGCTGGCTACCATACATGTTGCTAGCTACCCCACATTTTGCTAGCTACCACATATGTTGCTAGCTACCACACATGTTGCTAGCTACCACACATGTTGCTACCTACGACACATGTTGCTAGCTAAAACACATGTTGCTAGGTACCACGCATGTTGCTAGCTACCACACAGGTTGCTAGCTACCACAAATGTTGCTAGCTACCGCACATGTTGCTAGCTACCACAAATGTTGCTAGCTACCACACATGTTGCTAGCTACCACACATGTTGCTAGCTACCACACATGTTCCTAGCTACCACACATGTTGCTAGCTACCACACATTTTGCTAGCTACCACACATGATGCTAGCTACCACACATGTTGCTAGCTACCACATATGTAGCTAGCTACCACACATGTTGCTACCTACCACACATGTTGCTAGCTACCAAACATGTTGCTAGCTACCACACATGTTGCTAGCTATCACACATGTTGCTAGCTACCACACATGTTGCTAGCTACCACACCTGTTGCTAGCTATCACACATGTTGCTAGCTACCACACATGTTGCTAGCTACCACACATGTTGCTAGTTTCCGCACATGTTGCTAGCTACCACACATGTTGCTATCTACCACCCATGTTGCTAGCTACCACACATGTTCCTAGCTACAACACATGTTGCTAGCTATCACACAGGTTGCTAGCTACCACACACGTTGCTAGCTACCACACATGTTGCTAGCTACCACACATGTTGCTAGCTACCACACATGTTGCTAGCTATCACACATGTTGCCAGCTTCCATCCTCTGGAAAATAAACCCGGCTAGCTACCATCCTCAGGAACATAAACCCGGCTAGCTACCACACTCCAGAACATAAACCCGGCTAGCTGCTATCCTCAGGAACATAAACCTGGCTAGCTACCATCCTCAGGAATATAAACCTGGCTAGCTACCATACTCCAGAACATAAACCCGGCTAGCTACCATCCTCAGGAACATAAACCCGGCTAGCTACCATCCTCAGGAACATAAACCTGGCTAGCTACCATCCTCAGGAACATAAACCCGGCTAGTTATCATCCTCAGGAATATAAACCCGGCTAGCTACCATACTCCAGAACATAAACCCGGCTAGCTACTATCCTCAGGAACATAAACCTGGCTAGCTACCATCCTCAGGAATATAAACCTGGCTAGCTACCATACTCCAGAACATAAACCCGGCTAGCTACCATCCTCATTAACATAAACCTGGCTAGCTACCATCCTCAGGAACATAAACCCGGCTAGCTATCATCCACAGGAATATAAACCCGGCTAGCTACCATACTCCAGAACATAAACCCGGCTTGCTACCATCCTCAGAAACATAACCCCGGCTAGCTACCTTCCTAAGGAACATAAACCTGGCTAGCTATCATCCTCAGGAACATAAACCCAGCTAGCTACTATCCTCCAGAACATAAACCCGGCTAGCTACCATCCTCAGGAACATAAACCTGGCTAGCTACCATCCTCAGGAATATAAACCCAGCTAGCAACCATCCTCCAGAACATAAACCCGGCTAGCTACCATCCTCAGGAACATAAACCTGACTAGCTGACATCCTCAGGAACATAAACCTGGCTAGCTACCATCCTCAGGAACATAAACCTGGCTAGCTACCATCCTCAGGAAGATAAACCTGGCTAGCTACCATCCTCAGGAAGATGAACCCGGCTAGCTACCATCCTCCAGAACATAAACTCTACTAGCTAGATACCATCCTCAGGAACATAAACCTGGCTAGCTACCATCCTCAGGAAGATAAACCTGGCTAGCTACCATCCTTAGGAATATAAACCCAGCTAGCTACCATCCTCCAGAACATAAACCCGGCTAGCTACCATCCTCAGGAACATAAACCTGATTAGCTACCATCCTCAGGAAGATAAACCTGGCTAGCTACCATCCTCCAGAACATAAATCCGGCTAGCTACCATCCTCAGGAACATAAACCCGGCTAGCTACCAACCTCAGGAACAGAAACCTGGTTAGCTATCATCCTCAGGAATATAAACCTGGCTAGCTACCATCCTCAGGAACATAAACCTGGCTAGCTATCATTCTCAGGAACATAAACCCGGCTAGCTACTATAATCAGGAACATAAACTTGGCTAGCTACCATCCTTAGGAACATAAACCTGGCTAGCTACCATCCTCCAGAACATAAACCCGGCTAGCTACCATCCTCAGGAACATAAACCTGGCTTGCTACCATCCTCAGGAACATAAACCTGGCTAGCTACCATCCTCAGGAACATTAACCTGGCTAGCTACCATCCTCAGGAACATAAACCTGGCTAGCTACCATCCTCAGGAACATAAACCTGGCTAGCTACCATCCTCAGGAACATAAACCTGGCTAGCTACCATCCTCAGGAACATAAACCTGGCTAGCTACCATCCTCAGGAACATAAACCTGGCTAGCTACCATCCTCAGGAAGATAAACCAGGCTAGCTACCATCCTCATGAACATAAACCTGGCTAGCTACCATCCTCAGGAACATAAACCTGGCTAGCTACCATCCTCAGGAACATAAACCCGGCTAGCTATCATCCTCAGGAATATAAACCCGGCTAGCTACCATACTCCAGAACATAAACCCGGCTAGCTACTATCCTCAGTAACATAAACCTGGCTAGCTACCATCCTCAGGAATATAAACCTGGCTAGCTACCATACCCCAGAACATAAACCCGGCTAGCTACCATCCTCAGGAACATAAACCTGGCTAGCTACCATCCTCAGGAACATAAACCCGGCTAGCTATCATCCTCAGGAATATAAACCCGGCTAGCTACCATACTCCAGAACATAAACCCGGCTTGCTACCATCCTCAGAAACATAACCCCGGCTAGCTACCTTCAAGGAACATAAACCTGGCTGGCTATCATCCTCAGGAACATAAACCCAGCTAGCTACTATCCTCCAGAACATAAACCCGGCTAGCTACCATAGGAACATAAACCTGGCTAGCTACCATCCTCAGGAACAGCTAGCAACTATCTCCAGGCTAGCTACCATCCTCAGGAACATAAACATAGCCTCAGGAACATAAACCTGGCTAGCTACCATCCTCAGGAACATAAACCTGGCTAGCTACCATCCTCAGGAACATAAACCTGGCTAGCTACCATCCTCAGGAACATGAACCTGGCTAGCTACCATCCTCAGAACATAAACCTACTAGCTAGATACCATCCTCAGGAACATTAACCTGGCTAGCTACCATCCTCAGGAACATTAACCTGGCTAGCTACCATACTCCAGAACATAAACCCGGCTAGCTACCATCCTCATTAACATTAACCTGGCTAGCTACCATCCTCAGGAACATAAACCCGGCTAGCTATCATCCACAGGAATATAAACCCGGCTAGCTACCATACTCCAGAACATAAACCCGGCTTGCTACCATCCTCAGGAACATAACCCCGGCTAACCTTCCTAAGGCTAGCTAGCCATCCTCAGGAACATAAACCCAGCTAGCTACTATCCTCCAGAACATAAACCCGGCTAGCTACCATCCTCAGGAACATAAACCTGGCTAGCTACCATCCTCAGGAACATAAACCCAGGCTAGCTACCATCCTCAGAACATTAACCCGGCTAGCTACCATCCTCAGGAACATAAACCTGACTAGCTGACATCCTCAGGAACATAAACCTGGCTAGCTACCATCCTCAGGAACATAAACCTGGCTAGCTACCATCCTCAGGAAGATAAACCTGGCTAGCTACCATCCTCAGGAAGATGAACCCGGCTAGCTACCATCCTCCAGAACATAAACTCTACTAGCTAGATACCATCCTCAGGAACATAAACCTGGCTAGCTACCATCCTCAGGAAGATAAACCTGGCTAGCTACCATCCTTAGGAATATAAACCCAGCTAGCTACCATCCTCCAGAACATAAACCCGGCTAGCTACCATCCTCAGGAACATAAACCTGATTAGCTACCATCCTCAGGAAGATAAACCTGGCTAGCTACCATCCTCCAGAACATAAATCCGGCTAGCTACCATCCTCAGGAACATAAACCCGGCTAGCTACCAACCTCAGGAACAGAAACCTGGTTAGCTATCATCCTCAGGAACATAAACCTGGCTAGCTACCATCCTCAGGAACATAAATCTGGCTAGCTACCATCCTCAGGAACATAAACCCGGCAAGCTACTATAATCAGGAACATAAACTTGGCTAGCTACCAACTTTAGGAACATAAACCTGGCTAGCTACCATCCTCCAGAACATAAACCCGGCTAGCTACCATCCTCAGGAACATAAACCTGGCTAGCTACCATCCTCAGGAACATAAACCTGGCTAGCTACCATCCTCAGGAACATTAACCTGGCTAGCTACCATCCTCAGGAACATAAACCTGGCTAGCTACCATCCTCAGGAACATAAACCTGGCTAGCTACCATCCTCAGGAACATAAACCTGGCTAGCTACCATCCTCAGGAACATAAACCTGGCTAGCTACCATCCTCAGGAACATAAACCTGGCTAGCTACCATCCTCAGGAACATTAATCTGGCTAGCTACCATCCTCATGAACATAAACCTGGCTAGCTACCATCCTCAGGAACATAAACCTGGCTAGCTACCATCCTCAGGAACATAAACCCGGCTAGCTATCATCCTCAGGAATATAAACCCGGCTAGCTACCATACTCCAGAACATAAACCCGGCTAGCTACTATCCTCAGTAACATAAACCTGGCTAGCTACCATCCTCAGGAATATAAACCTGGCTAGCTACCATTCTCCAGAACATAAACCCGGCTAGCTACCATCCTCAGGAACATAAACCTGGCTAGCTACCATCCTCAGGAACATAAACCCGGCTAGTTATCATCCTCAGGAATATAAACCCGGCTAGCTACCATACTCCAGAACATAAACCCGGCTTGCTACCATCCTCAGAAACATAACCCCGGCTAGCTACCTTCCTAAAGAACATAAACCTGGCTGGCTATCATCCTCAGGAACATAAACCCAGCTAGCTACTATCCTCCAGAACATAAACCCGGCTAGCTACCATCCTCAGGAACATAAACCTGGCTAGCTACCATCCTCAGGAATATAAACCCAGCTAGCAACTATCCTCCAGAACATAAACCCGGCTAGCTACCATCCTCAGGAACATAAACCTGACTAGCTGCCATCCTCAGGAACATAAACCTGGCTAGCTACCATCCTCAGGAACATAAACCTGGCTAGCTACCATCCTCAGGAAGATAAACCTGGCTAGCTACCATCCTCAGGAAGATGAACCCGGCTAGCTACCATCCTCCAGAACATAAACTCTACTAGCTAGATACCATCCTCAGGAAGATAAACCTGGCTAGCTACCATCCTCAGGAAGATAAACCTGGCTAGCTACCATCCTCAGGAATATAAACCCAGCTAGCTACCATCCTCCAGAACATAAACCCGGCTAGCTACCATCCTCAGGAATATAAACCTGACTAGCTACCATCCTCGGGAAGATAAACCTGGCTAGCTACCATCCTCCAGAACATAAACCCGGCTAGCTACCATCCTCAGGAACATAAACCCGGCTAGCTACCAACCTCAGGAACAGAAACCTGGTTAGCTATCATCCTCAGGAATATAAACCTGGCTAGCTACCATCCTCAGGAACATAAACCTGGCTAGCTACCATCCTCCGGAACATAAACTCGGATAGCTATTATCCTCAGGAACATAAACCTGGCTAGCTATCATTCTCAGGAACATAAACCCGGCTAGCTACTATAATCAGGAACATAAACTTGGCTAGCTACCATCCTTAGGAACATAAACCTGGCTAGCTACCATCCTCCAGAACATAAACCCGGCTAGCTACCATCCTCAGGAACATAAACCTGGCTAGCTACCATCCTCAGGAACATAAACCTGGCTAGCTACCATCCTCAGGAACATTAACCTGGCTAGCTACCATCCTCAGGAACATAAACCTGGCTAGCTACCATCCTCAGGAACATAAACCTGGCTAGCTACCATCCTCAGGAACATAAACCTGGCTAGCTACCATCCTCAGGAACATAAACCTGGCTAGCTACCATCCTCAGGAACATAAACCTGGCTAGCTACCATCCTCAGGAACATTAATCTGGCTAGCTACCATCCTCAGGAACATGAACCTGGCTAGCTACCATCCTCAGGAACATAAACCTGGCTAGCTACCATCCTCAGGAACATAAACCTGGCTAGCTACCATCCTCAGGAACATAAACCTGGCTAGCTACCATCCTCAGGAACATAAACCTGGCTAGCTACCATCCTCAGGAACATTAACCTGGCTAGCTACCATCCTCAGGAACATAAACCTGGCTAGCTACCATCCTCAGGAACATAAACCTGGCTAGCTACCATCCTCAGGAACATAAACCTGGCTAGCTACCATCCTCAGGAACATAAACCTGGCTAGCTACCATCCTCAGGAACATAAATCTGGCTAGCTACCATCCTCAGGAACATAAACCCGGCTAGCTACCATCCTCAGGAACATTAATCTGGCTAGCTACCATCCTCAGGAACATTAACCTGGCTAGCTACCATCCTCAGGAACATTAATCTGGCTAGCTACCGTCCTCAGGAACATTAACCTGGCTAGCTAACATCCTCAGGAACATTAACCTGGCTAGCTACCATCCTCGGGAACATTAACCTGGCTAGCTACCATCCTCAGGAACATTAACCTGGCTAGCTACCATCCTCAGGAACATAAACCTGGCTAGCTACCATCCTCAGGAACATAAACCTGGCTAGCTACCATCCTCAGTAACATAAACCTGGCTAGCTACCATCCTCAGGAACATAAACCTGGCTAGCTACCATCCTCTGGAACATAAATCTGGCTAGCTACCATCCTCAGGAACATTAATCTGGCAAGCTACCATCCTCAGGAACATTAACCTGGCTAGCTACCATCCTCAGGACCATTAATCTGGCAAGCTACCATCCTCAGGAACATTAACCTGGCTAACTACCATCCTCAGGAACATAAACCCGGCTAGCTACCATCCTCAGGAACATTAATCTGGCTAGCTACCGTCCTCAGGAACATTAACCTGGCTAGCTACCATCCTCAGGAACATTAACCTGGCTAGCTACCATCCTCGGGAACATTAACCTGGCTAGCTACCATCCTCAGGAACATTAACCTGGCTAGCTACCATCCTCAGGAACATTAACCTGGCTAGCTACCGTCCTCAGGAACATTAACCTGGCTAGCTACCATCCTCGGGAACATTAACCTGGCTAGCTACCATCCTCGGGAACATTAACCTGGCTAGCTACCATCCTCAGGAACACTAACCTGGCTAGCTACCATCCTGAGGAACATAAACCTGGCTAGCTACCATCCTGAGGAACATAAACCTGGCTAGCTACCATCCTCAGGAACATAAACCTGGCTAGCTACCATCCTCAGGAACATAAACCTGGCTAGCTACCATCCTCTGGAACATAAATCTGGCTAGCTACCATCCTCAGGAACATAAACCCGGCTAGCTACCATCCTCAGGACCATTAATCTGGCAAGCTACCATCCTCAGGAACATTAACCTGGCTAGCTACCATCCTCAGGACCATTAATCTGGCTAGCTACCATCCTCAGGAACATTAACCTGGCTAGCTACCATCCTCAGGAACATAAACCCGGCTAGCTACCATCCTCAGGAACATTAACCTGGCTAGCTACCGTCCTCAGGAACATTTACCTGGCTATCTACCATCCTCAGGAACATTAACCTGGCTAGCTACCATCCTCAGGAACATTAACCCGGTTAGCTACCATCCTCAGGAACATTAACCTGGCTAGCTACCGTCCTCAGGAACATTAACCTGGCTAGCTACCATCCTCGGGAACATTAACCTGGCTAGCTACCATCCTCGGGAACATTATCCCGGTTAGCTATCATCTTGCAGAACACAGATGTTGCCAGCTGCAATCCTCCAGAACACAGATGTTACCAGCTGCCATCCTACAGAACACAGATTTTGCGTCTGCCATCCTCCAGAACACATATGTTGCCAGCTGCCATCCTGCAGAACACAGATGTTGCCTGCTGCCATCCTCCAGAACACAGATGTTGCCAGCTGCCATCCTCCAGAACACAGATGTTACCAGCTGCCATCCTCCAGAACACAGATTTTGCGTCTACCATCCTCCAGAACACATATGTTGCCAGCTGCCATCCTCCAGAACACAGATGTTGCCAGCTGCCATCCTCCAGAACACAGATGTTGCCAGCTGCCATCCTCCAGAACACAGATTATTACAACCTAGGATTTCAAATGGCCTGTTATCCCAGGTGTAATGGGAGCAAATAAACACAGTAGAAAAGTTTAGACTTATATTATCCTTCACCAATTTAGAACAGCAATATGTACACTATTTACAGTGATAAATATAGTGCACTCCACGGTAAGCAAGGCAGAAATAGAAGCCACAAGATAGCACACCGTGCTTCAACCAGCTCTAGAGTGGGAATGACAAGGGCAGACAGGAGAGCGGTATCCACATAACCTCTGCGATTGTCAATCCCACCTTATTGGCTAGAACCTGGTCACTAGTTGAACGATGGGGCCCCATCATCAACTCTTAGCAACCTGGTTCGCTGGTTGGGGGAGATAGCCTGTAAATGAGGGTGTGTCCATGCGCCGAATAAAGGTTACGTACTCTTTGCATGCCACACCCCCACCCCCGAGAAGGCTCAGGATTAGGCTGCCACCTCCCAGTGGTAACCGTGCCGCCATGGCACAAAATAATGGGACCGCCTATCCTCTCCACCATCCCACTCTTAGATAGAGCTCAGCTTTCCTAGTGCCTGAAAGCCAAACCCTAAACTCAGAGTGAGACAGCAGTCAGATAAGCCAACATAGGTCCAAGATACAAGCGGACGGTAGCCCGTATCCCCTCACTAAAAAAAACCCCCACATCAGGGGATAAAAAAAAGAGCTTGAAAGGGGGGTTACCACAAATACATCCTAACCTAAATAAAATATTAAACTAGACTCTTGACAAAGAGTCTGCCAACACATTTTCTTTGCCGGCAATATATTTAATAAAAATATTGTAGGGCTGCAGCCTGAGAGTCCAACGCATAAGCCTTGTGTTGTGATTCTTCATGGCTTGGAGATAGACTAACGGGTTGTGATCACTGTAGACTGTGACCACCTGCGATGTTTGGCCCACATAAACATCGAAATGCTCCAAAGCCATTACCAGCGCGAGGGCTTCTTTTTCAATGGTAGAGTAAGCTCTCTGATGTGGCTGGAACTTGGCTGAAAAGTATGCGATTGGCTGCAGCTCCATGTTCCCGATTTGTAATAGTACCGCCCCAACCCCAGACTCACAAGCATCAACCTGTAATGAAAAAGGTTTGGAGAAGTCTGGAGACAAGAGAATGGGTGCAGAGCACAATAATCTTTTTGCTTTATTAAAAGCAGTGTTACAATCTGACGTCCAATTAAAGGGAACTTTATGACTGGTAAGAGAGGTAAGAGGGGCTACAATATCTGAGAAATTCTTACAGAATCTTCTGTAAAATCCTATCATGCCTAGGAAACGTTGAAGAGATTTCCTATCATGAGGAACTGGATATTCTTTAATCGAAAGAACTTTAGCAAGTTTAGGTGCAACTTTACCACTACCTACTTCATGGCCTAGAAAAGTGACAGTGGCCTGGCCAAAGGAAGATTTAGACAAATTAACTGTTAATTGGGAATTCTTAAAGGTCTCAAACAGAGCTTTAAGTCTAAGTAGGTGTTGATCCCAAGTATCAGACACCACAACAATATCATCTAGGTATGCTGCCGTGCCTTCAAGTCCTTTAATAGCCTGATGGACGAGTTTCTGGAATGAAGAGGGGGAATTTTTCATTCCGAAGGGGGTAACTGTATACTGATAATGACCTCCTGGAATCACGAAGGCAGAGATTTCCTTCGCCTTATCTGTCAAAGGTACCTGATAGTAACCTTTAAGGAGATCTAATTTGGACACAAAAGTAGCCTTACCCACAAAGTCAATTACGTCATCCAGACGAGGAAGAGGGTAAGCATCTGTAATTGTGACCTCGTTCACTTTACGGTAGTCTGTGCACATACGAAACCCTCCATCAGCCTTTTTTACTAGGATGCACGGTGAAGCCCATGGACTAGATGACTCCTCCACTAAACCATGTTCTAACAAGAAGTCTACTTCCTGCTGAAGTAGCCTTTGCTTTTCAGGATTAGCTCTGTAGGGGGAGAGTTTAATTGGTTTAGATTTTCCCACATCTACATCATGGTAACCTAACGTACATTTTTTCGGCACATCCGAAAAAATATTAGGATATGACTGTAGAAGCTCAGTTAAATTGGTTGCTTGTATTTCAGATAATCCAGCCATTAAAGGGCTAGGATCCTTGAGGAGGACAGAATTTGAAAGTTTAGTATTAATTTCAGAGATAGAGTGCAAAGAGTCAGAGTCGTCCTCAGAGGTAGAGGACAGAGTCATTACTGGGACTTTATCTGGTGTATGAAAGGCCTTGATTTGATTAATGTGGTAAGTTTTTGTTTTTGAGGTCTTATCAATGGGAGCTACCACATAATTTAAATCAGATAATCTACTTACTATCTGCATAGGTCCCGTAAATCTAGCTTTCAAGGTGTGGCCAGGTATAGGTTCCTGCACCAACACCTTGTCTCCTGGATGGAAGGAGCGGAATTGTGCACTTTTGTCATACCTCTGTTTCATCTTACTTTGAGCTGTCTTTAGGTTAGCCGTGGCCAACTCACGTGCCACCTGCAACCTTGAAGACGGGTTGTAGAGTGCTGAGCTTACGTCTTCTCCCATCCATCCTTCTTTGAGCACCCGAAGAGGACCTCGTACATTGTGCCCAAAGATCAGTTCAAACGGACTATACCCTGTAGACTCTTGCACCGTCTCCCGTACTGAGAACAGCAACAAAGGTAGAGATTCATCCCAATCTGTCGGAAAGTGCATGCAAAAACTTCTCATCATTGTTTTTAATGTTTGGTGGAATCTTTCCAAGGCGCCTTGGGACTGAGGGTGATAGGCAGTGGATAAGTTGTGAATTATCCCTAACCTAGTTAATACTTCCCTAAATGCTTTGGCAGTGAAGTTAGTACCTTGATCACTTTGTATAGTTTTAGGAATGCCAAAACAAGAAATGAATTTTGTTAAAGCTTTGAGAATAGCTTTAGTATTGATACTACGCATAGGGATTGCTTCAGGATATCTGGTTACTTTATCCATAATTGTAAATAAATACTGATTTCCAGACTTTGACTTAGGTAGTGGACCTACACAATCTATAATTAAATCTGCAAAAGGTTCTCCATCAGCAGGTATGGGTTGGAGAGGTGCAGGTTTAATGGAATGTCCAGGTTTCCCAACTTGCTGACATTCTCGGCAACACCTAATATGATTCTTCACATCTTTCTTTAATTTTGGCCAATAAAATTCTTTTGTGATTCTATACAAGGTTTTTGTAATTCCTAAGTGACCTCCTAATGACGTATTATGAGCTATATTTAATATCTGAGGTCTATACTTGGTTGGAACCACTAACCTGTCGTATAATTGCCGGCCCTCTATCTCCTTACCAGTCTCAGTGCATACCAAATAATCATTTTTAACTTCATACTTGACTGGATGACCCAAAGAGGATTTACCCATGGCTGCCTCAAAAGCGAATTTTAAAGAAGGGTCCTTTCGTTGTTCCTCCCGGAAGGACAGTCCCTCGGGCATGGAAACAGAGACATCTGGGAATCCTGCAACCTGGGAATAGGAAGGCTTGATCGGGGTCTGTTCACTTGATTTACGAGACTCCGGCCGGTGTGTCTCATAAAACAACGTGGCTATTCCGAGATCGGAGTCGTCCAAGGATAGGTCAACATTCTCCCCAGACAACCCTTGGGATGTTGCCCGAGTTATGGCCAACACTGGAGAAGCATTAATCATTATAGGTTCAGGACACGAAGTAACAGTAGTAATGTTATTACCCAGTAATAACATGGCATTTTTCATGGGAAATCCTTTTGAGATACCTACAGTCAAGTACCCAGTGTAATATTTGCACTGTACATAAATTTTATGCAAAGGAACTGAATATATAGCTCCTCCGTAAGCTTCCAATAAAACTGAGGAATTCAAGGAAGTATTCTCTGAAAGGGGTAATATTCCTTCTCTGACAAGTGAGCAATATGCTCCAGTATCTCTAAAGGTATTTACTTTAGTTGGTTCTGAGTTTTCCTGAAGGGAAATAAGACTTTCGCAATAATAAGGGGCCATACCTTTTTCTACTTCTCTAGGGGACATGTTACTAGGGATATTAGAGATTTTCCCGATGGGTTGAGGTTTTTGAGGGCAGTTGGAACTGATGTGACCTACTTTATTGCATCTGAAGCAGACGACAGGCTTGCCCTTTACTCCCTGATGACGTTGCAAGTGGTGTCGTTCTGGCTGGTGCCTCTCTGGATATTGTTGTCGAGATGCTCCATAAGTAGTTTGCCTCTCCGCAGGGGGACCATATGTTGAGAAGCGTGGCTCACCAGGTGACTTATTTGGATGACGTAGACGCTCTCCCTCCTGCTGGCACTTCATTCTCCAATGTTGTCGATCTCTGCTCACGCCAGACTGTTGAAAAGAGAGACAGGACCGCTCGGACAAGGAGCGGTTCGTTTCGAAGGTATCAGCCAACCTGGCCGCCTCCAATGCAGTGGTTAAGTCACGATCCTGCAGAAAGACACGAACCTCTGGTCCCACAGACTCCAGCAGGTTATCAATCAGAATAAGCTGCACCAGCTCCTCAAAGTTAGAGACACCACTCGCTTTATACCAGCTGGTAAAAGCTTTGGTTTGCTGTCTCACAAAGTCCACCAGGGATTGACCAAGCTGCCGCCTGTTCAATTTGAAGGTCTTACGATATTTAGCTGGGATACATGTATATGCTCCCAACACTGTGGTCTTCACTACTTGATAATCAGAGAATTCAGCGTCAGTTAATACCGACGTAAATTCCTGTGCCTTACCCAATAATGCTGTATGAACCAACGCTGCCCAGTGCTGTTCCGGCCACCTCAAGGCTCGAGCCTGATTTTCGAAGCTTTCGAAAAATTGCTCTGGTTCGGCCTCATTGAAGCGGGGAACAAGCTGTACTGCTTTTTGTAAACTGAAATCGTTTACAGAATGCGAAAACTGCCTCCTTTCTCTTTCCCTATCAAATTCTTCCCTTGCGAATGCTCTCTGTTCCCTAGTTTGCTCAAGATTGATTTTTGCCAGCTCAAGTGCCAACGACGCTGATTCACCCTGAGACAACCCAGCTGCACTATACTGACCATTTTGCTCCGTAGGTGTATCATCTTCCTCCTGCGAGAACATAGTAGTTTTTTCCCTAGCTCCCGTAAAGGGAGGAGTTTGATGTGCCATCTCTTCTTCAATAAGTATGTCAGCAATAAGTGAACGCAGTTGCGCAGCTGTAAGAGTGCGTTTATAGGGAATGCCAATGGAACGAGCAATTTGCCAACAACGCTGTAGGGACAATTTAGGTAGGTTATGCAAAGTATATGCCGACACCAGGCGTCTGACTCGTCTAGGTGGCATAAGTTATTCGCTATGCACAGTACGAATACCCCAACGTAACACGTTAATTTGCAGAACACGCTTAGCTATGCACAGTACGATTGCAGAATACGCATACAAGCAAAGCCGACTGCACACAAGATTGACCGTAGCGAAGCGAGCACACTGAACAAGCTAGTAGCGAGCTGTTGAACGATCACACAATAGCAAGGCTGATCATAAGCAACTGACACGCAAAATTTGTAAAGCGAAGCGAAACAGCAAGCTACACAATGTTCCTGCTACAAGCTTCACCCTAAGCTCAACCGTTTCTCTAAGTCCAGCTCTCGGACAGGCTACCCATATTACAACCTAGGATTTCAAATGGCCTGTTATCCCAGGTGTAATGGGAGCAAATAAACACAGTAGAAAAGTTTAGACTTATATTATCCTTCACCAATTTAGAACACAGATGTTGCCAGCTGCCATCCTCCAGAACACAGATGTTGCCAGCTGCCATCCTGCAGAACACAGATGTTGCCAGCTGCCATCCTCCAGAACACAGATGTTGCCAGCTGCCATCCTCCAGAACACAGATGTTGCCAGCTGCCATCCTCCAGAACACAGATGTTGCCAGCTGCCATCCTCCAGAACACAGATGTTGCCAGCTGCCATCCTCCAGAACACAGATGTTGCCAGCTGCCATCCTCCAGAACACAGATGTTGCCAGCTGCCATCCTGCAGAACACATGTTGCCAGCTGTAATCCTCCAAAACACAGATGTTGCCAGCTGCCATCCTGCAGAACACAGATGTTGCCAGCTGCCATCCTCCAGAACACAGATGTTGCCAGCTGCCATCCTCCAGAACACAGATGTTGCCAGCTGCCATCCTCCAGAACACAGATGTTGCCAGCTGCCATCCTCCAGAACACAGATGTTGCCAGCTGCCATCCTCCAGAACACAGATGTTGCCAGCTGCCATCCTCCAGAACACAGATGTTGCCATCCTCCAGAACACAGATGTTGCCAGCTGCCATCCTCCAGAACACAGATGTTGCCAGCTGCCATCCTCCAGAACACAGATGTTGCCAGCTGCCATCCTCCAGAACACAGATGTTGCCAGCTGCCATCCTCCAGAACACAGATGTTGCCAGCTAACATCCTCCAGAACACAGATGTTGCCAGCTGCCATCCTCCAGAACACAGATGTTGCCAGCTGCCATCCTCCAGAACACAGATGTTGCCAGCTGCCATCCTGCAGAACACAGATGTTGCCAGCTGCCATCCTCCAGAACACAGATGTTGACAGCTGCCATACTCCAGAACACAGAC
>NC_091315.1:38449253-38456753 GCF_038502225.1 Cherax quadricarinatus
TTAGTCAGGAATATTGTTAGTCAATATTATTGTTAGTCAGGAATATTGTTAGTCAATATTATTGTTAGCCAGGAATATTGTTAGTCAATATTATTGTTAGTCAGGAATATTGTTAGTCAATATTATTGTTAGTCAGGAATATTGTTAGTCAATATTATTGTTAGTCAGGAATATTGTTAGTCAATATTATTGTTAGTCAGGAATATTGTTAGTCAGGAATATTGTTAGTCAGGAATATTGTTAGTCAGGAATATTGTTAGTCAGGAATATTGTTAGTCAGGAATATTGTTAGTCAGGAATATTGTTAGTCAATATTATTGTTAGTCAGGAATATTGTTAGTCAATATTATTGTTAGTCAGGAATATTGTTAGTCAATATTATTGTTAGTCAGGAATATTGTTAGTCAATATTATTGTTAGTCAGGAATATTGTTAGTCAATATTATTGTTAGTCAGGAATATTGTTAGTCAATATTATTGTTAGTCAGGAATATTGTTAGTCAATATTATTGTTAGTCAGGAATATTGTTAGTCAACATTATTGTTAGTCAGGAATATTGTTAGTCAATATTATTGTTAGTCAGGAATATTGTTAGTCAATATTATTTTTAGTCAGGAATATTGTTAGTCAATATTATTGTTAGTCAGGAATATTGTTAGTCAATATTATTGTTAGTCAGGAATATTGTTAGTCAATATTATTGTTAGTCAGGAATATTGTTAGTCAATATTATTGTTAGTCAGGAATATTGTTAGTCAACATTATTGTTAGTCAGGAATATTGTTAGTCAATATTATTGTTAGTCAGGAATATTGTTAGTCAATATTATTGTTAGTCAGGAATATTGTTAGTCAGGAATATTGTTAGTCAATAATATTGTTTGTCAGGAATATTGTTAGTCAATATTATTGTTAGTCAGGAATATTGTTAGTCAATATTATTGTTAGTCAGGAATATTGTTAGTCAATATTATTGTTAGTCAGGAATATTGTTAGTCAATATTATTGTTAGTCAGGAATATTGTTAGTCAATATTATTGTTAGTCAGGAATATTGTTAGTCAGGAATATTGTTAGTCAGGAATATTGTTAGTCAGGAATATTGTTAGTCAGGAATATTGTTAGTCAGGAATATTGTTAGTCAGGAATATTGTTAGTCAGGAATATTGTTAGTCAATATTATTGTTAGTCAGGAATATTGTTAGTCAATATTATTGTTAGGCAGAATATTGTTAGTCAATATTGTTGTTAGTCAGGAATATTGTTAGTCAATATTGTTGTTAGTCAGGAATATTGTTGAGTCAATATTATTGTTAGTCAGGAATATTGTTAGTCAATATTATTGTTAGTCAGGAATATTGTTAGTCAATATTATTTGTTAGTCAGGAATATTGTTAGTCAACATTGTTGTTAGTCAGGAATATTGTTAGTCAATATTATTGTTAGTCAGAATATTGTTAGTCAATGTTATTGTTAGTCAGAATATTGTTAGTCAATATTATTGTTAGTCAGGAATATTGTTAGTCAATATTATTGTTAGTCAGGAATATTGTTAGTCAATATTGTTGTTAGCCAGGAATATTGTTAGTCAATATTATTGTTAGTCAGGAATATTGTTAGTCAACATTATTGTTAGTCAGGGAATATTGTTAGTCAATATTGTTAGTTAGTCAGGAATATTGTTAGTCAGAATATTGTTAGTCAATAATATTGTTTGTCAGGAATATTGTTAGTCAATTTTATTGTTGTAGTCAGGAATATTGTTAGTTAATATTGTTGTTAGTAATGGGAATATTGTTAGTCAGGGAATATTGTTATTCAAGTGGTTATTGTTAGTCAGGAATATTGTTAGTCAATATTGTTGTTAGTCAGGAATATTGTTAGTCAATATTATTGTTAGTCAGAATATTGTTAGTCAATATTATTGTTAGTCAGGAATATTGTTAGTCAATATTATTGTTAGTCAGGAATATTGTTAGTCAATATTATTGTTAGTCAGAATATTGTTAGTCAATATTATTGTTAGTCAGGAATATTGTTAGTCAATATTATTGTTAGTCAAGGAATATTGTTAGTTCAATATTGTTAGTCAGGAATATTGTTAGTCAACATTATTGTTAGTCAGGAATATTGTTAGTCAATATTATTGTTAGTCAGGAATATTGTTAGTCAATATTATTGTTAGTCAGGAATATTGTTAGTCAATATTATTGTTAGTCAGGAATATTGTTAGTCAATATTATTGTTAGTCAGGAATATTGTTAGTCAGCATTATTGTTAGTCAGGAATATTGTTGAGTCAATATTATTGTTAGTCAGGAATATTGTTAGTCAATATTATTGTTAGTCAGGAATATTGTTAGTCAACATTATTGTTAGTCAGGAATATTGTTAGTCAATATTATTGTTAGTCAGGAATATTGTTAGTCAATATTATTGTTAGTCAGGAATATTGTTAGTCAGGAATATTGTTAGTCAATAATATTGTTTGTCAGGAATATTGTTAGTCAATATTATTGTTAGTCAGGAATATTGTTAGTTAATATTATTGTTAGTAAGGAATATTGTTAGTCAGGAATATTGTTAGTCAGGAATATTGTTAGTCAGGAATATTGTTAGTCAGGAATATTGTTAGTCATTAATATTGTTTGTCAGGAATATTGTTAGTCAATATTATTGTTAGTCAGGAATATTGTTAGTCAATATTATTGTTAGTCAGGAATATTGTTAGTCAATATTATTGTTAGTAAAGAATATTGTTAGTCAGGAATATTGTTAGTCAGGAATATTGTTAGTCAGCAATATTGTTAGTCAGGAATATTGTTAGTCAATAATATTGTTTGTCAGGAATATTGTTAGTCAATATTATTGTTAGTCAGGAATATTGTTAGTCAATATTATTGTTAGTCAGGAATATTGTTAGTCAATATTATTGTTAGTCAGGAATATTGTTAGTCAGGAATATTGTTAGTCAGGAATATTGTTAGTCAATATTATTGTTAGTCAGGAATATTGTTAGTCAATATTATTGTTAGTCAGGAATATTGTTAGTCAGGAATATTGTTAGTCAATATTATTGTTAGTCAGGAATATTGTTAGTCAATATTATTGTTAGTCAGGAATATTGTTAGTCAGGAATATTGTTAGTCAATATTATTGTTAGTCAGGAATATTGTTAGTCAATATTATTGTTAGTCAGGAATATTGTTAGTCAATATTATTGTTAGTAAGGAATATTGTTAGTCAATATTATTGTTAGTCAGGAATATTGTTAGTCAATATTATTGTTAGTCAGGAATATTGTTAGTCAATATTATTGTTAGTAAGGAATATTGTTAGCCAGGAATATTGTTAGTCAGGAATATTGTTAGTCAGGAATATTGTTAGTCAGGAATATTGTTAGTCAATAATATTGTTTGTCAGGAATATTGTTAGTCAATATTATTGTTAGTCAGGAATATTGTTAGTCAATATTATTGTTAGTCAGGAATATTGTTAGTCAGGCATATTGTTAGTCAGGAATATTGTTAGTCAGGAATATTGTTTGTCAGGCATATTGTTAGTCAGGAATATTGCTAGTCAGGAATATTGTTAGCCAGGAATATTGTTAGTCAGGAATATTGTTAGTCAATAATATTGTTTGTCAGGAATATTGTTAGTCAATAATATTGTTTGTCAGGAATATTGTTAGTCAATATTATTGTTAGTCAGGAATATTGTTAGTCAATATTATTGTTAGTCAGGAATATTGTTAGTCAATATTATTGTTAGTCAGGAATATTGTTAGTCAATATTATTGTTAGTCAGGAATATTGTTAGTCAATATTATTGTTAGTCAGGAATATTGTTAGTCAATATTATTGTTAGCCAGGAATATTGTTAGTCAATATTATTGTTAGTCAGGAATATTGTTAGTCAATATTATTGTTAGTCAGGAATATTTTTAGTCAATATTATTGTTAGTCAGGAATATTGTTAGTCAGGAATATTGTTAGTCAGGAATATTGTTAGTCAGGAATATTGTTAGTCAGGAATATTGTTAGTCAGGAATATTGTTAGTCAGGAATATTGTTAGTCAGGCATATTGTTAGTCAGGAATATTGTTAGTCAGGAATATTGTTAGTCAATAATATTGTTAGCCAGGAATATTGTTAGTCAATATTATTGTTAGTCAGGAATATTGTTAGTCAATATTATTGTTAGCCAGGAATATTGTTAGTCAATATTATTGTTAGTCAGGAATATTGTTAGTCAATAGGTTAATTAGTTCCGAATATTGTTATCAATATTGGTTAATTAGTTAAAGGAATTTATTGTTAGTCAATATTATTGTTAGTCAGGAATATTGTTAGTCAGGCATATTGTTAGTCAGGAATATTGTTAGTCAGGAATATTGTTAGTCAATAATATTGTTTGTCAGGAATATTGTTAGTCAATAATATTGTTTGTCAGGAATATTGTTAGTCAATATTATTGTTAGTCAGGAATATTGTTAGTCAATATTATTGTTAGTCAGGAATATTGTTAGTCAATATTATTGTTAGTCAGGAATATTGTTAGTCAATATTATTGTTAGTCAGGAATATTGTTATCAATTATTGTTGTTAGTCAAGGAATATTGTTATTCAATGTTAGTCAGGAATATTGTTAGTCAATATTATTGTTAGTCAGGAATATTGTTAGTCAATATTATTGTTAGTCAGGAATATTGTTAGTCAATAATTATTGTTAGTCCAGGAATATTGTTAGTCAATAATTATTGTTAGTCAGAATATTGTTAGTCATAATTATTGTTAGTCCAGGAATATTGTTAGTCAATAATTATTGTTAGTCAGGAATATTGTTAGTCAGGCATATTGTTAGTCAGGAATTGTTGTTAGTCAGGAATATTGTTAGTCAGGCAATATTGTTAGTCAATAATATTGTTTAGTCAGGAATATTGTTAGTCAATAATATTGTTTAGTCAGGAATATTGTTAGTCAATGGAATTATTGTTAGTCAAGAATATTGTTAGTCAATAATTATTGTTAGTCAGGAATATTGTTAGTCAAGGCATATTATTGTTAGTCAGGAATATTGTTAATCAGGAATATTGTTAGTCAGGAATATTGTTAGTCAGGAATATTGTTAGTCAGGAATATTGTTAGTCAGGAATATTGTTAGTCAGGAATATTGTTAGTCAGGAATATTGTTAGTCAGGCATATTGTTAGTCAGGAATATTGTTAGTCAGGAATATTGTTAGTCAGGCATATTGTTAGTCAGGAATATTGTTAGTCAGGCATATTGTTAGTCAGGAATATTGTTAGTCAGTGGTGGGTGTGTCCCCCGTCCAGTCTTGTGTCACCCCTCGACCTCTGTACGTCTTATCTTCTGGAGTTTACTCCACCCTATGTGTGTGTGTGTGTGTGTGTGTGTGTGTCTGTGTGTGTGTGTGTACTCACATAGTTGTACTCACCTAGTTGAGGTTGCGGGGGTCGAGTCCGAGCTCCTGGCCCCGCCTCTTCACTGATCACTACTAGGTCACTCTCCCTGAACCGTGAGCTTTATCATACCTCTGCTTAAAGCTATGTATGGATCCTGCCTCCACTACATCGCTTCCCAAACTATTCCACTTACTGACTACTCTGTGGCTGAAGAAATTCTTCCTAACATCTCTGTGATTCATCTGTGTCTTCAACTTCCAATTGTGTCCCCTTGTTACTGTGTCCAATCTCTGGAACATCCTGTCTTTGTCCACCTTGTCAATTCCTCTCAGTATTTTGTATGTCGTTATCATGTCCCTCCTATCTCTCCTGTCCTCCAGTGTCGTCAGGTTGATTTCCCTTAACCTCTCCTCGTAGGACATACCTCTTAGCTCTGGGACTAGTCTTGTTGCAAACCTTTGCACTTTCTCTAGTTTCTTTACGTGCTTGGCTAGGTGTGGGTTCCAAACTGGTGCCGCATACTCCAACATGGGCCTAACGTACACGGTGTACAGGGTCCTGAACGATTTCTTATTAAGATGTCGGAATGCTGTTCTGAGGTTTGCTAGGCGTCCATATGCTGCAGCAGTTATTTGGTTGATGTGCGCTTCAGGAGATGTGCCTGGTGTTATACTCACCCAAAGATCTTTTTCTTTGAGTGAGGTTTGTAGGCTCTGGCCCCCTAGACTGTACTCCATCTGCGGTTTCCTTTGCCCTTCCCCAATCTTCATGACTTTGCACTTGGTGGGATTGAACTCCAGGAGCCAATTGCTGGACCAGGTCTGCAGCCTGTCCAGATCCCTTTGTAGTTCTGCCTGGTCTTCGATCGAGTGAATTCTTCTCATCAACTTCATGTCATCTGCAAACAGGGACACCTCAGAGTCTATTACTTCCGTCATGTCGTTCACAAATACCAGAAACAGCACTGGTCCTAGAACTGACCCCTGTGGGACCCTGCTGGTCACAGGTGCCCACTCTGACACCTCGCCACGTACCATGACTTGCTGCTGTCTTCCTGACAAGTATTCCCTGATCCATTGTAGTGTCTTCCCTGTTATCCCTGCTTGGTCCTCCAGTTTTTGCACCAATCTCTTGTGTGGAACTGTGTCAAACGCCTTCTTGCAGTCCAAGAATATGCGATCTACCCACCCCTCTCTCTCTTGTCTTACTGTTGTCACCATGTCATAGAACTCCAGTAGGTTTGTGACACAGGATTTCCCGTCCCTGAAACCATGTAGGCTGCTGTTGATGAGATCATTCCTTTCTAGGTGTTCCACCACTCTTCTCCTGATAATCTTCTCCATGATTTTTGCATACTATACATGTCAGTGACACTGGTCTGTAGTTTAATGCTTCATGTCTGTCTCCTTTTTTAAAGATTGTGACTACATTTGCTGTCTTCCATGCCTCAGGCAATCTCCCTGTTTCGATAGAAGTATTAAATATTGTAGTTAGGGGTACACATAGCGCCTCTGCTCCCTCTCTCAATACCCATGGGGAGATGTTATCCGGCCCCATTGCCTTTGAGGTATCTAGATCACTCAGAAGCCTCTTCACTTTTTCCTCGGTTGTGTGCACTGTGTCCAGCACATGGTGGTGTGTCCCACCTCTCCGTCTTTCTGGAGCCCCTTCTGTCTCCTCTGTGAACACTTCTTTGAATCTCTTGTTGAGTTCCTCACATACTTCACGGTCATTTCTTGTTGTCTCTCCTCCTTCCTTCCTTAGCCTGATTACCTGGTCCTTGACTTTTGTCTTCCTCCTGATGTGGCTGTACAACAGTTTCGGGTCAGATTTGGCTTTCGCTGCTATGTTATTTTCGTATTGTCTTTGGGCCTCCCTTCTTATCTGTGCATATTCGTTTCTGGCTATACGACTGCTCTCCTTTTTCTCCTGGGTCCTTTGCCTTCTATATTTCTTCCATTCCCTAGCACACTTGGTTTTTGCCTCCCTGCACCTTTGGGTAAACCATGGGCTCATCCTGGCTTTTTCATTATTCCTGTTACCCTTGGGTACAAACCTCTCCTCAGCCTCCTTGCATT
>NC_091315.1:38464253-38516753 GCF_038502225.1 Cherax quadricarinatus
TGTGACTTGTTTTGGTATCTTTAATAGCTTGTTAATATATATATATATATATATATATATATATATATATATATATATATATATATATATATATATATATATATATATATATATATTATCAAGCTATTGAAGATACCAAAACAAGTCACAAAGGAAAAAATAGCAGTTTAAGGCCTTTCACACTGTCACCAGTGTTTCTTCAGAAGCTTGCAATATAAGGAAACTGATAAATTAATTAGAAAAAATTCTGAGGTCGACTGTTATTTTGGGATAAATGTGGTCTCCAGGTCTGGTTTGATTTTTCGTGGCCTGCGGACCACGCTTATCCATCCAGACTAATCGACCTTTAAGATTTTTCCAATTCATTTTTAATTTCCTTACGTTGCAAGCTCCTGTCGAAGCACTGGTGACAGTGTGAAAGGCCTTGAGCTGCTACATTCTCTCCCCATGTAACTTTTGTTTATCTTTGAATAGCTTGTTGATGATGGAATTGACTTTACACACATTTTACCAGGAACCTAACTGATGTACCACGACCATCACTGTGTGACTGAAACAACTCTCTTGAAACACAATCAGAATAGTAAGACCACGTAATCTTTTTTATCTCTCTCTCTCTCTCTCTCTCTCTCTCTCTCTCTCTCTCTCTCTCTCTCTCTCTCTCTCTCTCTCTCTCTCTCTCTCTCTCTCTCTCTCTCTATCTATCTATTTATTATCTATCTCTATCTCCCTCTGTCTGTCTTTCCTCCCCGAAATGAAATCTTTCTTACTTATACATTTCTATCAACCCACAAACTTTTCCCCTCTTCTCTCCTATCCCAGCCCGTCCCCTCACTGTCTCCCCTGTTATGACGTAGCCACAAGAAATGTGTCCAGAATATAAGGTACATCAAAGCCTGTATTTCAAACACATCTTCACGGCCGTGTATCCCCGTATACCACCAACAGCAGTCAGCCTACACACAGCTACCTATATTTTCCTGCTAGGTGATCATGGGTAACGGGAGTTCTGAGGAAACTTGTTCAGTGCTTTTCCCCTCGGTCAAGGGATCGAACCCGGGTCCTGTCGGTTGTAAGATAAATGCTGTCTCTCTCGTGTGTGCTTGTCGTCACTTGTACATTTTTCATTGTTTTTTTTTTTTTCGGAGCATGAAGGTTCAAGGAGGGGGAGAGTGAGTTAATGCAGCTTCAAGGTCCTTCTTTAAATGTGACGTTAATCATCATTTTCCTGAGCTCAGGAGCTGAGGTAAACAGGTGGGAAGTATCGAGCAAGACTACCAGTCATTACCCTGGAGGATGACGCTTATTGTGGTGGTGGTGGTGTTGTGGTGGTGTTGTGGTGGTGTTGTGGTGGTGTTGTGGTGGTGTTGTGGTGGTGTTGTGGTGGTGTTGTGGTGGTGTTGTGGCGGTGGTATGGTAGTGTTGTGGTGGTGTTGTGGTGGTATTGTGGTGGTGGTATTGTGTTGTGGTGGTGATGTTCTGTTATTCTAGTGGCAGGTTCCATAAGTGTGTTGTGTTTATATATATATATATATATATATATATATATATATATATATATATATATATATATATATATATACATATATATATATATATATATATATATATATATATATATATATATATATATATATATATATATATATATATATATATATATATATATATATCAATTAATACACTGCATCTAGTCAAGGAGTCGAACCCATGCTGCTTTGGCCTGCCTCATGGTGGGCGAAAACTCATGACGCCTTAATCCACGGGACCACACAACCCTTAAGAGTAGCGCATCCAGCAGAACTGGATGTTGTACTCGTTACAACATACCGTGGTGTGGATGACTCCAGTTCCGCTGGACGCGCTACTCTTAAGGATTGTGTGGTCCCGTGGATTAAGGCGTCATGTGTTTTCGCCCACCATGAGGCAGGCCAAAGCAGCATGGGTTCGACTCCTTGACTAGTCGCAGTGTTGTTATTGATCAATAATGCTAGGAACCAAGGTTTTATTTACAAACTGATGACTACGTCAGGTTAAGGAGAGAGTGCGCTAAACCTACATGGTTGACGCTAACCAGCGATCAACCAACATTCCTCACATGTGTTTCTTACCTAAAATACACTGAAGGTAGCGTATTACACCAGCAACCAGGACACGGACCAGGTAATTACCCTCAACCAGGTTAATAACCAAGACAGTAATTAGCAGCTAGGAGGAACTAGACAAGAAAAGGCAGTTTGAGAGAGAGAGAGAGAGAGAGAGAGAGAGAGAGAGAGAGAGAGAGAGAGAGAGAGAGAGCTGCTTTCACCTGAACAACACAAAAGACAATTGTTTACGCTCTTCCATAAACAATGTCTTAATTTGCTTTGGTAAACACACGCCTTCCTAAATTATTCAGTCTCTCTCTCTCTCTCTCTCTCTCTCTCTCTCTCTCTCTCTCTCTCTCTCTCTCTCAACATTGACCAGGCAGTAAACATTAAAGCTAGCTCTACGCCCTCCATCGCCTCTGCAACTCATGACAAAATCCATTAGTTATCTTCGTGTCATCAACAATGTCATCACCACCACTATCACCACCATCAATTTTACCACAACTATCACTCTCCGCTACCACCATTGTCACTTAACTACCACCACTGCCACTTCACTACCACCATTGTCACTTAACTACCACCACTGCCACTTCACTACCACCATTGTCACTTAACTACCACCACTGCCACTTCACTACCACCACTGTCACTTCACTACCACCACTGTCACTTCACTACCACCACTGCCACTTCACTACCTTCACTGCCACTTCACTACCACCAATGCCACTTCACTACCACCACTGCCACTTCACTACCACCATTGTCACTTAACTACCACCACTGCCACTTCACTACCACCATTGTCACTTAACTACCACCACTGCCACTTCACTACCACCACTGTCACTTCACTACCACCACTGCCACTTCACTACCTCCACTGCCACTTCACTACCACCAATGCCACTTCACTACTACCACTGCCACTTCACTACCACCATTGTCACTTAACTACCACCACTGCCACTTCACTACCACCATTGTCACTTAACTACCACCACTGCCACTTCACTACCACCACTATCACTTCACTACCACCACTGCCACTTCACTACCACCACTGCCACTTCACTACCACCAATGCCACTTCACTACCACCACTATCACTTCACTACCACCACTGCCACTTCACTACCACCACTATCACTTCACTACCATCACTGTCACTTCACTACCACCACTGTCACTTCACTATCACCACTGCCACTTCACTACCACCGCTGCCACTTCACTACCACCACTGTCACTTTACTACCACCACTGTCACTTCACTACTACCACTGTCACTTCACTACCACCACTGTCACTTCACTACCACCACTGCCACTTCACTACCACCACTGTCACTTCACAACCACCACTGTCACTTCACTACCACGACTGTCACTTCACTACCACCACTGTCACTTCACTACCACCACTGTCACTTCACTACCACCACTGTCACTTCACTACCACCACTGTCACTTCACTACCACCACTGTCACTTCACTACCACCACTGCCACTTCACTACCACCATTGTCACTTCACTACCACCACTGCCACTTCACTACCACCAATATCACTTCACTACCACCACTATCACTTCACTACCACCACTGCCACTTCACTACCACCATTGTCACTTCACTACCACCACTGCCACTTCACTACCACCACTGTCACTTCACTACCACCACTGCCACTTCACTACCACCACTGCCACTTCACTACCACCACTGTCACTTCACTACCACCACTGCCACTTCACTACCACCACTGTCACTTCACTACCACCACTGCCACTTCACTACCACCACTGTCACTTCACTACCACCACTGCCACTTCACTACCACCATTGTCACTTCACTACCACCACTGCCACTTCACTACCACAACTATCACTTCACTACCACCACTATCACTTCACTACCACCACTGCCACTTCACTACCACCATTGTCACTTCACTACCACCACTGCCACTTCACTACCACCACTGTCACTTCACTACCACCACTGCCACTTCACTACCACCACTGCCACTTCACTACCACCACAGTCACTTCACTACCACCACTGCCACTTTGCTACCACCACTGTCACTTCACTACCACCACTGCCACTTCACTAGCACAACTGCTACTTCACTACCACCACTGCCACTTCACTACCACCATTGTCACTTCACTACCACCACTGCCACTTCACAACCACCACTGCCACTTCACTACCACCACTGTCACTTCACTACCACCACTGCCACTTCACTACTACCACTGCCACTTCACTACCACCACTGTCACTTCACTACCACCACTGTCACTTCATTACCACCACTATCACTTCACTACCACCACTGCCACTTCACTACCACCATTGCTACTTCACTACCACCACTGCCACTTCATTACCACCACTATCACTTCACTACCACCACTGCCACTTCACTACCACCATTGCTACTTCACTACCACCACTGCCACTTCATTACCACCACTATCACTTCACTACCACCACTGCCACTTCACTACCACCACTATCACTTCACTACCACCACTGCCACTTCACTACCACCACTGTCACTTCACTACCACCACTATCACTTCACTACAACCACTGCCACTTCACTACCACCACTATCACTTCACTACCACCACTATCACTTCATTACCACCACTGACACTTCACTACCATCATTGCCACTTCACTACCACCACTATCACTTCACTACCACCACTATCACTTCACTACCACCACTGCCACTTCACTACCACCACTGTCACTTCACTACCACCACTATCACTTCACTACCACCACTATCACTTCACTACCACCACTGCCACTTCACTACCACCACTGTCACTTCACTACCACCACTATCACTTCACTACCACCACTATCACTTCACTACCACCACTATCACTTCACTACCACCACTGCCACTTCACTACCACCACTGCCACTTCACTACCACCACTGCCACTTCACTACCACCACTGTCACTTCACTACCACCACTGCCACTTCACTACCACCACCGTCACTTCACTACCACCACTGCCACTTCACTACCACCACTGTCACTTCACTACGACCACTGCCACTTCACTACCACCATTGTCACTTCACTACCACCACTGCCACTTCACTACCACCACTATCACTTCACTACCACCACTATCACTTCACTACCACCACTGCCACTTCACTATCACCATTGTCACTTCACTACCACCACTGCCACTTCACTACCACCACTGTCACTTCACTACCACCACTGCCACTTCACTACCACCACTGCCACTTCACTACCACCACAGTCACTTCACTACCACCACTGCCACTTTGCTACCACCACTGTCACTTCACTACCACCACTGCCACTTCACTACCACCACTGCCACTTCACTACCACCACAGTCACTTCACTACCACCACTGTCACTTCACTACCACCACTGCCACTTTGCTACCACCACTGTCACTTCACTACCACCACTGCCACTTCACTACCACCACTGTCACTTTACTACCACCACTGTCACTTCACTACCACCACTGCCACTTCACTAGCACCACTGCCACTTCACTACCACCACTGCCACTTCACTAGCACCACTGCCACTTCACTACCACCACTGCCACTTCACTACCACCATTGTCACTTCACTACCACCACTGCCACTTCACAACCACCACTGCCACTTCACTACCACCACTGTCACTTCACTACCACCACTGCCACTTCACTACTACCACTGCCACTTCACTACCACCACTGTCACTTCACTACCACCACTGTCACTTCATTACCACCACTATCACTTCACTACCACCACTATCACTTCACTACCACCACTGTCACTTCACTACCACCACTGCCACTTCATTACCACCACTATCACTTCACTACCACCACTGCCACTTCACTACCACCATTGCTACTTCACTACCACCACTGCCACTTCATTACCACCACTATCACTTCACTACCACCACTGCCACTTCACTA
This sequence comes from Cherax quadricarinatus, assembly GCF_038502225.1. Classification (NCBI taxonomy): domain Eukaryota; kingdom Metazoa; phylum Arthropoda; class Malacostraca; order Decapoda; family Parastacidae; genus Cherax; species Cherax quadricarinatus. The sequence goes on from NC_091315.1 coordinate 38,470,344, forward strand.
CCACCACTATCACTTCACTACCACCACTGCCACTTCACTACCACCACTGTCACTTCACTACCACCACTATCACTTCACTACAACCACTGCCACTTCACTACCACCACTATCACTTCACTACCACCACTATCACTTCATTACCACCACTGCCACTTCACTACCATCATTGCCACTTCACTACCACCACTATCACTTCACTACCACCACTATCACTTCACTACCACCACTGCCACTTCACTACCACCACTGTCACTTCACTACCACCACTATCACTTCACTACCACCACTATCACTTCACTACCACCACTGCCACTTCACTACCACCACTGTCACTTCACTACCACCACTATCACTTCACTACCACCACTATCACTTCACTACCACCACTATCACTTCACTACCACCACTGCCACTTCACTACCACCACTGCCACTTCACTACCACCACTGCCACTTCACTACCACCACTGTCACTTCACTACCACCACTGCCACTTCACTACCACCACTGTCACTTCACTACCACCTCTGCCACTTCACTACCACCACTGTCACTTCACTACGACCACTGCCACTTCACTACCACCATTGTCACTTCACTACCACCACTGCCACTTCACTACCACCACTATCACTTCACTACCACCACTATCACTTCACTACAACCACTGCCACTTCACTATCACCATTGTCACTTCACTACCACCACTGCCACTTCACTACCACCACTGTCACTTCACTACCACCACTGCCACTTCACTACCACCACTGCCACTTCACTACCACCACAGTCACTTCACTACCACCACTGCCACTTTGCTACCACCACTGTCACTTCACTACCACCACTGCCACTTCACTACCACCACTGCCACTTCACTACCACCACAGTCACTTCACTACCACCACTGTCACTTCACTACCACCACTGCCACTTTGCTACCACCACTGTCACTTCACTACCACCACTGCCACTTCACTACCACCACTGTCACTTTACTACCACCACTGTCACTTCACTACCACCACTGCCACTTCACTAGCACCACTGCCACTTCACTACCACCACTGCCACTTCACTACCACCATTTTCACTTCACTACCACCACTGCCACTTCACATCCACCACTGCCACTTCACTACCACCACTGTCACTTCACTACCACCACTGCCACTTCACTACTACCACTGCCACTTCACTACCACCACTGTCACTTCACTACCACCACTGTCACTTCATTACCACCACTATCACTTCACTACCACCACTGCCACTTCACTACCACCATTGCTACTTCACTACCACCACTGCCACTTCATTACCACCACTATCACTTCACTACCACCACTGCCACTTCACTACGACCACTATCACTTCACTACCACCATTGCTACTTCACTACCACCACTGCCACTTCATTACCACCACTATCACTTCACTACCACCACTGCCACTTCACTACCACCACTGTCACTTCACTACCACCACTATCACTTCACTACCACCACTATCACTTCACTACCACCACTGCCACTTCACTACCACCACTGCCACTTCACTACCACCACTGTCACTTCACTACCACCACTATCACTTCACTACCACCACTATCACTTCACTACCACCACTGCCACTTCACTACCACCACTGTCACTTCACTACCACCACTATCACTTCACTACCACCACTATCACTTCACTACCACCACTGCCACTTCACTACCACCATTGCCACTTCACTACACTTCACTTCACCTACCACTATCACTTCACTACCACCACTATCACTTCACTACCACCACTGACACTTCACTACCACCACTATCACTTCACTACCACCACTTCACTACCACTTCACTACCACCACTATCACTTCACTACCACCTTTGTCACTACTACTTCACTAACACCACTGCCACTATCACTTCACTACCACCACTATCACTTCACTACCACCACTATCACTTCACTACCACCACTAACACTTCACTACCACCACTATCACTTCACTACCACCACTAACACTTCACTACCACCACTATCACTTCACTACCACCACTATCACTTCACTACCACCACTAACACTTCACTACCACCACTATCACTTCACTACCACCACTATCACTTCACTACCACCACTGCCACTTCACTACCACCACTATCACTTCACTACCACCACTATCACTTCACTATCACCACTGTCACTTCCCTACCACCATTGCCACTTCACTACCACCACTATCACTTCACTACCACCACTATCACTTCACTATCACCACTGCCACTTCCCTACCACCATTGCCACTTCACTACCACCACTATCACTTCACTACCACCACTATCACTTCACTACCACCACTGCCACTTCACTACCACCACTATCACTTCACGACCACCACTATCACTTCACTATCACCACTGCCACTTCCCTACCACCATTGCCACTTCACTACCACCACTATCACTTCACTACCACCACTATCACTTCACTATCACCACTGCCACTTCCCTACCACCATTGCCACTTCACTACCACCACTATCACTTCACTACCACCACTATCACTTCACTATCACCACTGCCACTTCCCTACCACCATTGCCACTTCACTATCACCACTGCCACTTCCCTACCACCATTGCCACTTCACTACCACCACTAACACTTCACTACCACCACTATCACTTCACTACCACCACCGTCACTTCACAACAGTAGGTCCTGGACACTTAGAGTCGTTGTGTCCCAAGACAGATATATATAGAAGAATGCTAGCACTATATACAACGTTAGTCACAGTAATACCCATACAGTGTATGTGACACAGTTATTCCCATACAACATACACTCTGCCTTAACTCCCTTCTAACAGTAAAATATCCCAAGTATACCCTAAGATATGCTGACTACACGAATATATTTACCAAACTAGTAATATAGCCAGGTATATTTGCTGTCGTATCACTTGTTAGAGGTCGTTGGTTAGAGCCTTTAACCGGGCTTTCAATAATTAGTGTTTAGTTTTTAGTTTGTAAAGTAAAAGGACACAAGTGCAACTAATGTGACATTTATTGTGGCAACGTTTCGCTCTCCAGGAGCTTTATCAAGCTAAGTTTTTGGTTTATTATTCTGACAAGTTTTGTCTATTTTTACTCATTAGATTTTATATTAAAATATTAAATCAATATAATTTTATCAAGTTTTGATCCTTAGTTTTTAGGGGCACGTGTTAATATAACACCTGTCAACACCTATCAAAACCTGTCAACACCTATCAACACCTGTCAACACTTGTCAACACCTGTCCAAGGTATAGAGAGGTACACAAATGTTGGGAGCCCCTGCTTTAAAACAAAAGACTACACGAATATACTCACGAACACAATAAAAAAGGTGTATGCAAGTGGTATACTGGGATATATAACGGTATACTGGTATACCGGTATACATCACACAGCCGACTGGACATTTGTTATTAATTCCGAGAAGAGTGTGAGGGTCATGAGCGAAGCTTAATTAATCTGTCTTTAAACTCTTCAGGAAGTGGAGCGATCTGGTCCAAGTTACTAATGAGATGGAGAAAAGATCATCAGCATTCTGAAGATTTGCTGCCACTGTGGGAAGGAGGGAGAGAAGGAGTGGGGAAGACAAGGAGGGAAGGGATGGAAGGAGGGAGGGGAGGGAGGGAGATAGACATTTAGTGAAGGTGTGAATATTAATCACAACAAACAGGGACAATACTTGCAACAACATCACTGCTACATCTACCTTCATCGTCTAACATACAGCCTCAGCTCCCCCACTACTTCCCTCCCCCACTTCAGAAATAGTAGGAGGTGTGGGGAGACTGCCCCATCTATATGCAGATATATGTAGATGACTGAGCAGAGGGTGAGGTCCAGCAAGTACTGCTCTCGTAGCTATAACCTGCTATCAAGGATGACACCTGTGACACTTGAGGTGACACTTGTGACACTTAAGGTGACACATAAGGTGACAATGGCACGTCACACAGTGGTACTTGTAGACAGTAAGCCTACCCCATATCTGTTTCTCATAATTACTTTTAGGGTAGTTACTTACATAATATCCCTAGTTAAGAACAATAGGAACTGTGTTGAGTTAGGAATAAGAATTAACACCTAAGCGTCTACACCGTTGAATCGTTTGCCGTCCTAATGGTGCTAAAGCTACTTTATGACACTAAGCTTGACTCTGTGAAAATTACTGATTCTACGTCATCACTGAAGGCTCTTGACTCACATAATGACTCTAACAACATGCTCATTGGAGAAGCCAGGTATAGATAGTCAAAAAATCCGGGATATTTTTTCTGTTATGAATCTCATCACACATTGGATTACTCCTTCATGATAAAGTTGATATGTTAGCTAAGAAAAGTACCCTTAAGGATAATGTAGAAATATAACTTTGGAGTATCTGTGTCTAGTATTAGGAATAATATTAAGAGAGAAGTAAATAATGAAACTGAATGTTGTAAGAATGTATTTAGAAGACTGAGTAAATCTGTAACCCACTATGATAACATGAACGTAGGTAAGTACGTTCATGGAGCAACTTGCAATGTGAACACTGACTGATGTTGTAGTGACCAGGTTCAGGCTTGGTTACAAGTACTGACTGATGTTGTAGTGGCCAGGTTCAGGCTTGGTTACAAGTACTGACTGATGTTGTAGTGGCCAGGCTCAGGCTTGGTTACAAGTACTGACTGATGTTGTAGTGGCCAGGTTCAGGCTTGGTTACAAGTACTGACTGATGTTGTAGTGGCCAGGTTCAGGCTTGGTTACAAGTACTGACTGATGTTGTAGTGGCCAGGCTCAGGCTTGGTTACAAGTACTGACTGATGTTGTAGTGGCCAGGCTCAGGCTTGGTTACAAGTACTGACTGATGTTGTAGTGGCCAGGCTCAGGCTTGGTTACAAGTACTGACTGATGTTGTAGTGGCCAGGTTCAGGCTTGGTTACAAGTACTTCTGGTAGTTTGGCAGACTCACAGATGATGAGCAAACTAAATGTAAAGTATGTGACCAGTCCTATGGTCACTATCTTTAACACTATGTGTTTAATTGTCCACTTACTTAGGGATGCAGATGTAGAAAGTATAATAACGTATGTGATATGTCTAGGTATCTTATTAATGAAAATAAGATACCAGACGTATTAAGCAAATTTCCTAAATTTGCTTGTAACATATAAGTGAATTGTAGATATAAATCCAGATGTACTCCCGGTAACCCTTTAGGGGTCAAGTTGCCAGGTATTGCGCTACCATCCATAGGATGGATATGAGGTGCACAATAAACTAGCCGATTCAGTAGCAGATATCTAATCTTACCTACATTGTTTCTCAGAGCACCCACCATGGAGCTGGGCACTGAGGTGAGTCCATGTGACTACTTTCCGTTCTTCATGATGGTACTTTCCAGGATGGTACTTTCCTTGATCGTACTTCCCATGATGATACTTTCCATGATGGTACATCCCATGATGGTACTTTCCAGGATGGTACTTTCCAGGATGTATTTTCCAGGATGGTACTTTCCAGGATGGTACTTTGCAGGATGGTACTTTCCATGATGGTACTTTCCAGGATGGTACTTTCCATGATGGTACTTTCCAGGATGGTACTTTCCATTATGGTATTTTGCAGGATGGTACTTTCCATGATGGTACTTTAGAGGATGGTACTTTCCATTATGATACTTTGCAGGATGGTATTTTCCAGGATAGTACTTTCCATGATTTTATTTTCCATGACGGTACTTTCCAAGATGGTACTTTCCATTATGATACTTTCCAGGATGATACTGTCCATGATGGTACTTTCCATGATGGTACTTTCCATTATGGTACTTTCCAGGATAGTAATTTCTATGATGGTACTTTCCAGGACGGTACTTTTCAGGATGGTACTTTCCATGATGATACTTTGCAGGATGGTATTTTCCTTGATGGTACTTTCCAGGATGGCACTTTCCAGGATGGTACTTTCCAGGATGGTACTGCCCATGATGGTGCTTTCCATGATGGTGCTTTTCAGGATGGCACTTTCCAGGATGGTACTTTCCAGGATGGTACTGCCCATGATGGTGCTTTCCATGATGGTATTTTCAATAATGATTCTTTCCAGGATGGTACTTTCCATTATGGTACTTTCCAGGATGATACTTTCCATGATGGTACTTTCCAGGAAGGTACTCTCCACGATGGTACTTTCCAGGATCGTACTTTCCATTATGGTACTTTCCATGAAGGTACTTTCCATGATGGTACTTTCAATGATGGTACTTTCCATGATGGTACTGCAGTTATTTGCTTGATGTGCGCCTCTGGGGACATGCACGGTATAATGCTCACCCCAAGATCTACTTCCTTAAGTGATGTTTGCAGCCTTTGATTCCCTAGCCTGTACTCCGTCTGCGGTCTTCTTTGTCCTTCCCCAAGCTTCAAGACTTTGCACTTGGTGGGGTTAAACTCCGGGAGCCATTTGACGGACCAAGCTTGCAGCCTCTCCAGATTCCCTTGTAATCTTATGTGATCCTCGTCCACTTGTATTCTCCTCATTATTTTCACATCATCAGCGAAAAGGGATACCTCTGAATCTATTCCTTCAATCATATTATTCACATATACAAGAAATAGCACCGGAGGACTGACCCTTTTGGAGCCCCACTCAACACACACACCCACTCTGACACCTCATCACGTACTAACACTCGTTGTTTCCTTCCTGACGGGTATTCTCTGATCCATTGCAGTGGTTTCCTGCTCCTCGAGAATTCTGAACCAGTTTCTTGTGTGGTACTGTGTCGAGAGTCTTCTTACAGTTCAAAGAGATGTAGTCTACTCATCTCTCTCTCTTCTGTCTTGCTGCTGTCAAATTGTCGTAGAACTCAAGCAGATTTGTTACACAGAATTTCTCATCCCTGAGGCCGTGCTGATTGTCATGTATGAGCAGTGCTGATTGTCATGTGTGTGTTTTAAGCAGCATTACCAGTGCTCTCTCTCTCTCTCTCTCTCTCTCTCTCTCTCTCTCTCTCTCTCTCTCTCTCTCTCTCTCTCTCTCTCTCTCTCTCTCTCTCTCTCTCTCTCTCTCTCTTTTTTTACACAGGGTTTGACAAGGTTAGGTTAAGGATCCCTAGCTTTATTGACAAGCTATTTACAGGTTAAGGATTCCTAACTTTATTGGCAAGCTAACAGCTGTTACTTACATCAGCTCATTTGAAAGCATTTTTATTGTTATGAGACATACAAGTAGGGAACAGGATGAAGTTGGAGCCATCTGTGGGCCAGCATTTTCATTTGATCAACTGACTTTATCTCGTTGACATCATTATGCTGTACGAATGTGTTCCATACTCGAGTCATCCTGGGTATGCATGATCTCAGATGGAGTGATGTTCTGGAGAAGGGTACAGCCAGAGTGAAATTGCTGCTTTCTGCCCGTCTTGTGGCATAAAAGCTTGTTTCACGCTGTCCTCGAAGTGGATCCGAGTGTGGTACTTTGACAATATTGGCCTTGTACATAACAGTAAGGCCACCCACATCCCTCCTATGTTGAAGGCTCTGCTGAAGTGACAGATCTATCCAGGATGGGTCCAAGCGAGAGATGAGACGTCTTGCTCTGTTCTCTACTCTGTCAAGCAGTCGCAGATGAGAGGGGTGGCAGGCAAACCAAGAAAGTGGAGCATACTCAAGGTGTGAGCATACTTGTGCCTCGTACAGAATCTTGCAACCCCTACTGTCAAGCAGATGCGAGATACGGCGAAGTGCTGTAAGCGTCCTGGCTGCCTTGTTTGCAAGATTTACAACATGGTTCTTCATGGTTAGTTTGGAGTCAAATTTCACCCCAAGGATATCAACTTCTTCTCCAGGTGCCAACACCCTCCCATTCATCCTTACTACTGCACCAGCATTACCATCATGGTGCCTAGAGACGATCATCATTTGCGTTTTCTCAGGTGCAAATGTTACTTGCCATCTATTTCCCCAAGCTGATATAGCTCTCAGCTGGTGATTGATGTAGCTTAGAGCAGCTGGCATTTCTTCTCTTGGATAAGTGTATGTCAGTGTACAGTCGTCTACATATGCATGTGATTCCGGGATGAGATGAAGAACGTCGTTGAAGTAGACATTCCATAACAATGGTCCCAGCACGCTTCCTTGTGGAACACTTGCCCCAATAGGATGTCTTGCTGATTCCGTTCCACTGAGAATTACATTAGAGATCTACCATGAAGGTTCTCACTCTCTCTTCGTTTTCACCATCCCTCGTCCTCTGCCTTTCTTCCTCACTTCTCTTTCTCTATCTTCTTCTCCTTCTCCCTCTTCTTTCTCCTGTGCGTGTTCTGCATCAGGTAGATAGCGTCTTGTGATAGCACAGCTGCTTGTGATAGCACAGGTGGTTGTGATAGCACAGCTCAGACACGAAGATAACGCGACTCACACAAAACATTAGCACAGGTGAAATTACATAGCTGCAAGAGGAAGAGAAGGAGGAGGAGGAGGGGGAAGAAGAAGAAGAGGAAGAAGAGGAGGCAGAGTTTAGGTGTTATCTCTGGCACCAGTTATGTGTTGGTTACCAATGAAATATTCAGTGATGATGTTTGAACCAGTCCTGAGAACACCTGTGACAGAACACCTGTGAGAGAACACCTGTGAGAGAGCACCTGTGAGAGAACACCTGTGAGACGACACTTGTGAGAGAACACCTGTGAAAGACCAGTGATTGGAACACCTGTGAGAGAGCACCTGTGAGAGACCACCTGTGAGAGAACACCTGTGAGAGACCAGTCCTGGGAACACCTAAGAGAGAACACCAGCACCAGGAGCACCTGCACAAGGAGCACCAGCACCAGGAGCACCAGCACCAGGAGCACCAGCACCAGGAGCACTAGAACCAGGAGCAGCAGCAGCACCAGGAGCAGCAGCACCAGGAGCAGCAGCACCAGGAGCAGCAGCATCAGGAGCACCTGCACCAGGAGCACCTGCACCAGGAGCACCAGCACCAGGAGCACCAGCACCAGGAGCACCTGCACCAGGAACAGCAGCACCAGGAGCACCAGCACCAGGAGCACCAGCACCAGGAGCAGCAGCACCAGGAGCACCTGCACCAGGAGCACCAGTACTAGTAGCACCAGCACCAGGAGCACCAGCACCAAGAGCAGCAGCACCAGGAGCAGCAGCACCAGGAGCACCTGCACCAGGAGCACCAATACCAGTAGCACAAGCACCAGGAGAACCTGCACCAGGAGCACAAGCACCAAGCACCAGCACCAGGAGCAGCAGCACCAGGAGCAGCAGCAACAGGAGCAGCAGCACCAGGAGCAGCAGCACCAGGAGCAGCAGCACCAGGAGCACCAGCACCAGGAGCACCAGCACCAGGAGCACCAGCACCATGAGCACCAGCACCATGAGCACCAGCACCAGAAGCACTAGCACCAGGAGCACCAGCACCAGGAGCACCAGCACCAGGAGCACCAGCGCCAGGAGCACCAGCGCCAGAAGCACCACCACCAGGAGCACCAGCACCATGAGCACCAGCACCAGGAGCACCAGCACCAGAAACACCAGCACCAGGAGCACCTGCTCCAGGAGCACCAGCACCAGGAGCACCAGCACCAGGAGCACCAGCACCAGGAGCACCAGCACCAGGAGCACCAGCACCAGGAGCACCTGCACCAGGAGCACCTGCACCAGGAGCACCAGCACCAGGAGCACCAACACCAGGAGCACCTGCACCAGGAGCACTAGCACTAGGGCCACAAGCACCAGGAGCACCAGCACCAGGAGCACCTGCACCAGGAGCACTAGCACAAGGAGTACCAGGACCAGGAGCACCAGCACCAGGAGCACCTGCACCAGGAGCAGCAGCACCAGGAGCACCTGCACCGGGAGCACCTGCACCAGGAGCACCAGCACCAGGAGCACCAGCACCAGGAGCACCTGCACCAGGAACAGCAGCACCAGGAGCACCAGCACCAGGAGCAGCAGCACCTGGAGCACCAGCACCAGGAGCAGCAGCACCAGGAGCAGCAGCACCAGGAGCAGCAGCACCAGGAGCACCAGCACCAGGAGCACCTGCACCAGGAGCACCTGCACCAGGCGCACCAGCACCAGGAGCACCAGCACCAGGAGCACCTGCACCAGGAGCACCAGCACAAGGAGCACCAGCACCATGAGCACCTGCACCAGGAGCACCAGCACCAGGAGCACCAGCACCAGGAGCACCAGAACCAGGAGCACCTGCACCAGGAGCACCAGCACCAGGAGCACCTGCACCAGGAGCACCAGCACCAGGAGCACCAGCACCAGGAGCACCAGCACCAGGAGCACCAGCACCAGGAGCACCAGCACCAGGAGCACCAGCACCAGGAGCACCAGCACCAGGAGCACCAGCACCAGGAGCACCAGCACCAGGAGCACCAGCACCTGGAGCACCTGCACCAGGAGCACCAGCACCAGGAGCACCTGCAACAGAAGCACCAGCACCAGGAGCACCTACACCAGGAGCACCAGCACCAGGAGCACCAGCACCAAGAGCACCAGCACCAGGAGCACCTGCACCAGAAGCACCAGGAGCACCTGCACCAGGAGCACCAGCACCAGGAGCACCAGCACCAGGAGCACCAGCACCAGGAGCACCAGCACCAGGAGCACCAGCACCAGGAGCACCTGCACCTGGAGCACCAGAACCAGGAGCACCTGCACCAGGAGCACCAGCACCAGGAGCACCTGCACCAGAAGCACCAGCACCAGGAGCACCAGCACCAGGAGCACCAGCACCAGGAGCACCAGCACCAGGAGCACCTGCACCAGGAGCACAAGCACCAGGAGCACCTGCACCAGGAGCACCAGCACCAGGAGCACCTGCACCAGAAGCACCAGCACCAGGAGCACCAGCACCAGGAGGACCAGCACCAGGAGCACCAGCACCAGGAGCACCAGTACCAGGAGCACCAGCACCAGGAGCACCGGCACCAGGAGCTCCAGCAACAGGAGCGCCAACATCAGGAGCACCAGCACCAGGAGCACCATCACGATGAGCACCAGCACCAGGAGCACCAGCACCAGGAACACCTGCACCAGGATCACCAGCACCAGAGCACCAGCACCATGAGCACCAGCACCAGGAGCACCAGCACCAGAGCACCAGCACCAGGAGCACCAGCACCAGGAGCACCAGCACCAGGAGCACCAGCACCAGGAGCACCAGCACCAGGGGCACCAGCACCAATATCACCAGCACCAGGAGCACCTGCACCAGGAGCACCAGCACCAGGAGCACCTGCACCAGAAGCACCAGCACCAGGAGCACCTGCACCAGGAGCACTAGCACCAGGAGCACCAGCACCAGGAGCATCAACACCAGGAGCACCAGCACCAGGAGCACCAGCACCAGGAGCACCAGCACCAGGGGCACCAGCACCAATAGCACCAGCACCAGGAGCACCTGCACCAGGAGCACCAGCACCAGAAGCACCAGCACCAGAGCACCAGCACCAGGAGCACCAGCACCAGGAGCACCAGCACCAGGAGCACCAGGAGCATCAGCACCAGGAGCACCGGCACTTGGAGCACCAGCACCAGGGGCACCAGCACCAATAGCACCAGCACCTGAAGCACCTGCACCAGGAGCACCAGCACTAGGAGCACCTGCACCAGAAGCACCAGCACCAGGAGCACCTGCACCAGGAGCACCAGCACCAGGAGCACCAGCACCAGGAGCACCTGCACCATGAGCACCAGCACCAGGAGCACCTGCACCAGGAGCACCAGCACCAGGAGCACCAGCACCAGAAGCACCAGCACCAGGAGCACCAGCACCAGGAACAGCAGCACCAGGAGCACCAGCACCAGGAGCACCAGCACCAGGAGCAGCAGCACCAGGAGCACCTGCACCAGGAGCACCAGTACTAGTAGCACCAGCACCAGGAGCACCAGCACCAGGAGCAGCAGCACCAGGAGCAGCAGCACCAGGAGCACCTGCACCAGGAGCACCAATACCAGTAGCACAAGCACCAGGAGAACCTGCACAAGGAGCAATAGCACCAGGAGCACCAGCACCAGGAGCACAAGCACCAAGCACCAGCACCAGGAGCAGCAGCACCAGGAGCAGCAGCACCAGGAGCAGCAGCACCAGGAGCAGCAGCACCAGGAGCAGCAGCACCAGGAGCACCTGCACCAGGAGCACCTGCACCAGGAGCACCAGCAACAGGAGCACCAGCACCAGGAGCACCAGCACCATGAGCACCAGCACCAGAAGCACTAGCACCAGGAGCACCAGCACCAGGAGCACCAGCACCAGGAGCACCAGCGCCAGAAGCACCACCACCAGGAGCACCAGCACCATGAGCACCAGCACCAGGAGCACCAGCACCAGAAACACCAGCACCAGGAGCACCTGCACCAGGAGCACCAGCACCAGGAGCACCAGCACCAGGAGCACCAGCACCAGGAGCACCTGCACCAGGAGCACCTGCACCAGGAGCACCAGCACCAGGAGCACCAGCACCAGGAGCACCAGCACCAGGAGCACCTGCACCAGGAGCACCTGCACCAGGAACAGCAGCACCAGGAGCACCAGCACCAGGAGCACCAGCACAAGGAGCAGCAGCACCAGGAGCACCTGCACCAGGAGCACCAGCACCAGTAGCACCAGCACCAGGAGAACCTGCACAAGGAGTACTAGCACCAGGAGCACCAGCACCAGGAGCACAAGCACCAGGAGCACCTGCACCAGGAGCAGCAGCACCAGGAGCAGCAGCACCTGGAGCACCAGCACCAGGAGCAGCAGCACCAGGAGCAGCAGCACCAGGAGCAGCAGCACCAGGAGCACTAGCACCAGGAGCACCTGCACCAGGAGCACCAGCACCAGGAGCACCAGCACCAGGAGCACCAGCACCAGAAGCACTAGCACCAGGAGCACCAGCACCAGGAGCACCTGCACCAGGAGCACCAGCACCAGGAGCACCAGCACCAGGAGCACCTGCACCAGGAGCACCAGCACCAGGAGCACCAGCACCAGGAGCACCAGCACCAGGAGCACCTGCACCAGGAGCACCAGCACCAGGAGCACCAGCACCAGGAGCACCAGCACCAGGAGCACCTGCACCAGAAGCACCAGCACCAGGAGCACCAGCACCAGGAGCACCAGCACCAGGAGCACCAGCACCAGGAGCACCAGCACCAGGAGCACCTGCACCAGGAGCACCAGCACCAGGAGCACCAGCACCAGGAGCACCTGCACCAGGAGCACTAGCACTAGGGCACCAGCACCAGGAGCAAACCAGGAGCACCAGCACCAGGAGCACCTGCACCAGGAGCACTAGCACCAAGCACCAGCAGTACCCAGCACCAGGAGCACCAGCACCAGGAGCACCAGCACCAGGAGCAGCAGCACCAGGCACCAGCACCATGAGCACCGCACCAGGAGCACCAGCACAAGGAGCACCAGCACCAGGAGCACCAGCACCAGGAGCACCAGCACCAGGAGCAGCAGCACCAGGAGCACCAGCACCAGGAGCACCTGCACCAGGAACAGCACCAGGCGCACCAGCACCAGAGCACCAGCACCAGGAGCACAGCACCAGGAGCACCAGCACCAGGAGCAGCAGCACCAGGAGCACCAGCACCAGGCGCCCCAGCACCAGGAGCACGAGCACCAGGAGCACCTGCACCAGGAGCACCTGCACCAGGCGCACCAGCACCAGGAGCACCAGCACCAGGAGCACCAGCACCAGGAGCACCAGCACAAGGAGCACCAGCACCATGAGCACCTGCACCAGGAGCACCAGCACCAGGAGCACCTGCACCAGGAGCACCAGCACCAGGAGCACCAGCACCAGGAGCACCAGCACCAGGAGCACCAGCACCAGGAGCACCAGCACCAGGAGCACCAGCACCAGGAGCACCAGCACCAGGCAGCACCAGGAGCACCAGCACCAGGAGCACCAGCACCAGGAGCACCAGCACCAGGAGCACCAGCACCAGGAGCACCAGCACCAGGAGCACCAGCACCAGGAGCACCAGCACCAGGAGCACCAGCACCAGGAGCACCAGCACCAGGAGCACCAGCACCAGGAGCACCAGCACCAGGAGCACCAGCACCAGGAGCACCAGCACCAGGAGCCAGCCAGCGGCAGCGCAGCAGCGGCAGCGGCAGCGCCGCAGCAGCGGCGCAGGCGGCAGCGGCGGCGGCAGCAGCAGCAGGCGGCGGACGCGCAGCGGCAGCGGCAGCGGCAGCCGCGGCAGCAGCGGCAGGCGGCGGCCGGCGGCGGCAGCGGCGGCGGCGGCAGCGGCAGCGGCAGCGGCAGCCGCAGCGGCAGCGGCGGCAGCGGCAGCGACCGCGGCGGCAGCAGCAGCGGCAGCAGCAGCAGCAACGCAGCAGCGGCAGCAGCGGCAGCAGCGGCAGCGGCAGCAGCGGTACGGCAGCGCCGCGGCAGCGGCAGCAGCCCGGCGGCGGCACCCGGCGCGCAGCAGGCGGCGGCGGCGGCAGCGCGGCAGGCAGCAGCGGCAGCGGCAGCGGCAGCGGCGGCAGCCGGCAGGCGGCAGCGGCGGCAGGCCGCAGCGGCGGCGCGGCAGCCCGGCAGGCGGCGGCAGCAGCGGCAGCGGCAGCCAGCGGCAGGCGGCAGCAGCGGCAGGCAGCGGCGGCAGGCAGCAGCGGCAGCGGCAGGCAGCAGCGGCGGCGGCAGCAGGCAGCAGCGGCGGCAGCAGCGGCACGGCAGCGGCAGCAGCGGCAGGCAGGCAGCAGCGGCAGCGGCAGCGGCGGCAGCGGCAGGCGGCAGCGGCGGCAGGCAGGCGGCAGCAGGCGCGGCAGCAGGCGGCAGCGGCAGGCGGCAGCGGCGGCAGCGGCGCGGCGGCAGGCAGCGGCAGCGGCAGCGCAGCGGCGGCAGCGCAGCGCAGCGCAGCAGGCGGCGGCGGCGGCGGCGGCAGCGGCGGCGGCGGCGGCGGCAGCGGCAGCCGGCGCAGCGGCAGCGGCCCGGCGGCGGCGGCAGCGGCGGCGGCAGCAGCGGCGGCAGCGGCAGCGGCGGCAGCAGCACGCAGCGGCAGCAGCGGCGGCGGCGGCAGCGGCGCGGCAGCAGCAGGCGGCAGCAGCCGCGGCAGCGGCGGCAGCGGCAGCAGCGGCAGGCGGCGGCAGCGGCGGCGGCGGCAGCGGCAGCCGCACGCGCAGCAGCGGGGCAGCGGCAGCGGCGGCAGCGGCAGCGCAGCGGCAGCAGCAGCGGCGGCAGCGGCAGCGGCAGCCGCGGCAGCGCGGCAGCAGCAGCGGCAGCGGCAGCAGCCGCAGCAGCGGCAGCGGCCGCGGCAGCGGCAGCAGCGGCGCAGCGCGGCGGCAGCGGCAGCGGCAGCGCGGCGGCGGCGGCAGCGGCAGCGCGCAGCGGCAACAGCGGCAGCGGCAGCGGCAGCAGCGGCAGGCAGCAGCAGCAGCGCAGCGGCAGCAGCGGCAGCAGCGGCAGCAGCGGCGGCAGCAGCAGCAGCGGCGGCAGCGGCGGCAGCGGCAGGCAGCGGCAGCAGGCGGCGGCGGCAGTAGCGGCAGCGGCGGCAGCAGCGGCAGCGGCAGGCGGCAGCGGCGCAGCAGCGGCAGCGGCGGCAGCGGCAGCGGCAGCAGCAGCGGCAGCGGCAGCAGCGGCAGCGGCGCAGCGGCAGCGGCAGCAGCGGCGGCGCGGCAGCGGCAGCGGCGGCAGCAGCAGCGGCGCAGCGGCGGCGGCCAGCGGCGGCAGCGGCGGCGGCGGCAGCGGCGGCGCGGCAGGCGGCGGCGGCGGCAGCAGCGCAGCGGCAGCAGGCGGCGGCAGCGGCAGCAGCGGCAGCAGCGGCAGCAGGCGGCAGCGGCAGCGGCGCGGCGGCGGCAGCGGCAGCAGCGGCAGCAGCACGGCGCAGCGGCGGCAGCAGCGGCAGCGGCGGCAGCAGCGGCAGCGGCGCAGCAGCGGCAGCGGAGCGGCAGCGGCGGCAGCGGCAGCGGCGCAGCGGCGCGGCGGCAGCGCAGCGCGGCGGCAGCAGCGGCGGCGGCAGCGGCAGCGGCAGCGGCGCAGCAGCAGCAGCGGCAGCAGCAGCAGCAACAGCGGCGGCAGCAGCAGCAGCGGCAACGGCAGCAGCGGCAGCAGCAGCGGCAGCGGCAGCAGCAGCGGCAGCAGCAGCACGCAGCGGCAAGGCAGCGGCAGCGCGCGGCGGCAGCAGCAGCGGCAGCGGCAGCGCGCAACGCGGCAACAGCAGCAGCAGCAGCAGCAGCAGCAGGACCCACGAGGTCCTTCTACTAGACAATGGCGTTCATATTTTGCCGTCATATTCCATTAACTTAACAACCAACTTCTGTGGTCCTTATCCAGGGAGAGAGAGAGAGAGAGAGAGAGAGAGAGACTACATAAGGGTACACGTACAGTACAGCACAGAACACTGTAGTCTTGACAGAGATAATCTGAGGAGAATAAACCAAACTGTTATCGATAAAAAAAACTGGTATGAACATTAATAGAATAATATAGTAAATGGAAATGCTGAACTACTCTATATCTACGGCAATAGTAGTAGTAGTAGTAGTACAACTGTAGCCATTCCTGCTCTTGATCCAGGGAACTGAAGCTAACCTTCCCTTTCTGGGAGCAAAACCTACCTCTTATTCGCTTAGCAGTAGAGGGACACATGGGAGCTAGGTGACTCTCCTAGGTGTCACCCCAGCAGGTCATGTGTTAATAATGAAGAGGGAACACCACCTGCATTGTTGTGCTCCTGTCCGTATAAATAGGTAATCTCTCTCTCTCTCTCTCTCTCTCTCTCTCTCTCTCTCTGAAATGGAGTTTTTCAAACAAAAATTATTACATATTGTGACAATTTATGCTTATACTCAATTTAGCATCAATTCTGCTATTAATATGCTCATTATGGCTAAAAATTTCAGACAGGTTAGACATACTTAGATATGAATGTCTTTCTGAAGGGCTAACATAAAGAGTTAACAGAAACAAAGGCATGCAACTCCGTGGCAAGCGCCTTAACACACAAGTAATTGAAGTCTTCTCAGAAAACAAAGTTGAGGAGGACTGGAACAACCTCACTTCTGTACCAAATTATTATAGTCTTTCAAGAAACAGTTGATTTTTTTTTTTGGGGGGGGGGATGGGGGAAGTATGGGAGTCTTGCACTCTACATCAAGTGGTGGACACCAACACTGACCTCAAAGAAGTTACAAAACTACGCTGGATTTCAGCCTGGTTCCGCCATCTCATCAACATACAACATTTAGAAGTAGTGATTACTAATATGTACACTGATATGACTGACAGTTAGGTTAGTCTGACGTCTTAACTATGTTGTTTCATAACTATCTTGTAGACGCTAGTCTACAAGATAGTTATGAAGATAGTTATGCTTCATAACTGTCTTGTAGACTAGAGTCTACAAGATGACAGAGGCACATCATAGCTGGCAGTGGTGTCGGAGAAGTGATCACTGGTGTACTATTACTACTATCGCAATAGACATAGTAGTAGTAGCAGCGTGTACTACTACTACTACTACTACTACTGCTGCTGTTCCTGCTGCTTCTGCTTATTTTGTTGTTCATTTGCACTGGTGTAGTTATTGTTGTTGTTGTTGTTGTTGTTGTTGTTGTTGTTGACGCTGCTGCTAGTGATGCTGGTGTCGCTTTTCCTGGCGCTACTGCTGCTTGTGCTGCTTGTGCTGCTTGTGCTGCTTGTGCTGCTTGTGCTGCTTGTGCTGCTTGTGCTGGTGTTCTCATGTTGCTTCTGCTCACAGCATCACAATGATTATATTAACATTTGCATTGATTTTCATTTTCATAATCATCATTCACCTTGACCATTACATTCATCTTCACTATCACCTTCACCATCATCTTCACCACCAAAGAAAGCGTCTTCATCCTACTGTCATTCCTTCTGTGTCGGGTCTTATATTCAGGTCACGAATTAGACAGTGTTGGCAGACAGCAAAGTAAGCTCTTGTGCCCTGAGTCAGGACAGTCACTCACTGTTTTGATTCACTCTGGACTCACCTGAGTCAGGACAGTCACTCACTGTTTTGATTCACTCTGGACTCACCTGAGTCAGGACAGTCACTCACTGTTTTGATTCACTCTGGACTCACCTGAGTCAGGACAGTCACTCATTGTTTTGATTCACTCTGGACTCACCTGAGTCAGGACAGTCACTCACTGTTTTGATTCTCTGGACTCACCTGTCAGGACGTCACTCACTGTTTTGATTCACTCTGGACTCACCTGAGTCAGGACAGTCACTCACTGTTTTGACCCACTCTGGACTCACTTGATTGCCCAAATTAGAGGAAATTCTTAGCGCCAAGGCTTGTTTGTGTACCTGGCCCAAGGTGTGGTGGAATGTTGAATGATGGGGGTGGCCTTTGTGGCCAGCACGCACACGCACATGGACACGGACACGGACACGCATGCACATACACACACACACACTCACACACACACACACACACACACACACACACACACACACACACACACACACACACACAAACTTTCTCTCTCACTCTCTTTCTCTGTCAGCTCTTGGAGGAGGGAGAGAGTGGTCCTAGTACCGACCAGCGAAGAGACGGGGCCAGGAGATGCGACTCGACCCCTGCAACCACACATACGTGAGTATACACACACCGTATGGCATATATGGCATTGCCAAACAAGAGCGATGAAGTGAAGTTAAAGAACAGATAACTGAAGTAACTCCAGTAATCATAGTTAACACAGAGACAAGACTGACCGAACTGATAACAAATGACATACTCCCATCAGGATATCAAATAACGAGGAAAGAAAGTGGAACAAGTGAAGCTTTGATGAAATAAGAAGATTTAGTAGAATTGAGTCAGTTGACTATATAGTGGGTACAGTGAGGATTGGGGGGCCCAAAGTAGCAGCAGTAGCGGTTTACAACCCTCCACCAAATAACAGGAGGCCAAAACAGGACTAAAATGACAACACAGCAATGACTGACGTGAAAGTGGACAAAGCAGAGCTAGTTATCATGTCATATTCTCTGTCTCTCTCCATCCTTCTTGTTATTTGTCCTTCTTTCTTATGTTTTCTCTCTCTTCCTCCCTTTTGTTATTTATTCTTTCTTGTCATGTTCTCTCTCTCTCTCTCTCTCTCTCTCTCTCTCTCTCTCTCTCTCTCTCTCTCTCTCCTTCCCTCCTTCTTTGCCGTTACTTTCCTATCTTTCTCATGTCTTTCAGGTTGTACTTCCCTTCCTGTCTGCCATTCATCAGAGTGGCTGTGCTACTCATCCATTCATCACCGGAATGTTGTTGCTATTGCTGTTACTGCTGTTATTGTTGCTACTCTAGCTGTTGTTGCTGTTGCTGTTACTGCTGTTATTGTTGCTACTCTAGCTGTTGTTGCTGTTGCTGTTACTGCTGTTATTGTTGTTACTGTAGCTGTTGTTGCTGTTGCTGTTACTGCTGTTATTGTTGCTACTCTAGCTGTTGTTGCTGTTGCTGTTACTGCTGTTATTGTTGCTACTGTAGCTGTTGTTGCTATTGCTGTTACTGCTGTTACTGTTGCTACTGTAGCTGTTGTTGCTGTTGCTGTTACTGCTGTTATTTTTGCTACTGTAAATGTTGTTGCTATTAATGTTGCTCTTGTTCCTGCTGCACCTGCTGCGCCTGCTGCACCTGCTGCACCTGCTGCTGTGTGGCTGCTGCTGTTAGAGTCGTTACTGCTCCCGTTGTAGCTGTTTGTTGCAGTTTGTGCCAGAGCAGCTGTTAAGTGAGTTAGAGGGAGAGTGAAAGGGAGGGTAGGAAGGGAAGGAGACATGGATGAACTGACAGAGGGAAGGAAGGAAGGAAGAAGGGAGGGAGGGAGGGAGGGAAGGAGGGAGGGAGAGCTGGGAGGTGTGTTCCATAAGAGTCTGGGAGAGACGGGAACAGTTTATTGCAATTATAAATTGCTTCACAACCAGTCCTTACGCTCTTCGCGTTGAGAGAGAGAGAGAGAGAGAGAGAGAGAGAGAGAGAGAGAGAGAGAGAGAGAGAGAGAGAGAGAGACAGCCTGGGGCCAAGCATCTTGCAGTGTTGACCAAACTCTGCTCTGAGTTTCGTCTTGTCAGCTCCACATTTTTGGGCTCATCTTCCCGCGAGCTCAGAGCGCCACCGGCCTTACCATGTCTCACCTAATTAATGTTTCACAGGTGTGTGTGTGTGTGTGTGTGTGTGTGTGTGTGTGTGTGTGTGTGTGTGTAGAGAGAGAGAGAGAGAGAGAGAGAGAGAGAGAGAGAGAGAGAGAGAGAGAGAGAGAGAGAGAGAGAGAGAGAGAGAGAGAAACAGAAAGCATCAACTGACTTAGGTACTGCTTCACTGGCTTCAGATTCCCACTGACTTTCCACCTGTTTCCTAATCGCACCTAGCATGATTAACTTCTACATTATTTACTTTACATCTTCCCATGTTACAATCTTCCTGTCACCCGCGTTAAACCTTTAAAATCAACATATCAATCTCGCCTTGAGTTTCCCTGATATTCTCCTCTCAATTATATTTTTCAATTTACTTTCTTCCTGGTGTGACGGGAGACAGTGCGCTGCTGTTGTGGTCATCAATGGACCCAAAAACTGACCCTTGTGGAGAGCAGTTTGTGACTGTCGTCAGAATGAACTGACCTGTTGTAACCTTGATTTTTAAATGAGTGGACCGGTAGGTCAGCGTCACCTTACCCTCAGGAAACACTTGTCCAGTTACCTGACAAATCTAACCTAATCCAACCTAACCTAACCTAACCTAACACGAAAATAATCACGTGATTTTCTTTTACAACCAAGTATGTACAACCACGTATGTACAACCATGTATGTACAGCTATGTACGTACACAAGACAGGTGTAGTGTACACAAGACAGGTGTAGTGTACACAAGACAGGTGTAGTGTACACAAGACAGGTGTAGTGTACACAAGACAGGTGTAGTATACACAAGACAGGTGTAGTGTACACAAGACAGGTGTAGTGTACACAAGACAGGTGTAGTATACTCAAGACAGGTGTAGTATACACAAGACAGGTGTAGTGTACATAAGACAGGTGTAGTGTATACAAGACAAGTGAGGTGTACATAAGGCAGGTGTAGTGTACACAACTCAGGTTTAGTGTACACAACACAGGTGTAGTGTGCACGGCACTAAAGTTGCTGTTAACATTCAACAATCACTGTTAACATTCAACAATCACTGTTAATATTCAACAATCACTGTTAATATTCAACAGTCAATGTTAACATTCAACAATCACTGTTAACATTCAACAATCACTGTTAACATTCAACAATCACTGTTAATATTCAACAGTCAATGTTAACATTCAACAATCACTGTTAACATTCAACAATCACTGTTAACATTCAACAATCACTGTTAACATTCAACAATCACTGTTAATATTCAACAGTCAATGTTAACATTCAACAATCACTGTTAACATTCAACAATCACTGTTAACATTCAACAATCACTGTTAATATTCAACAGTCAATGTTAACATTCAACAATCACTGTTAACATTCAACAATCAATGTTAACATTCAGTAATCACTGTTAATATTCAACAATCAATGTTAACATTCAACAGTCAACGCTAACATTCATCAATCACTGTTAACATTCAGCAATCAATGCTAACATTCAACAATCACTGTTAACATTCAACAATCACTGTTAACATTCAACAATCAATGCTTACATTCAACAATCCCTGTTAACATTCAACAATCACTGTTAACATTCAACAATCACTGTTAATATTCAACAGTCAATGTTAACATTCAACAATCACTGTTAACATTCAACAATCACTGTTAACATTCATCAATCACTGTTAACATTCAGCAATCAATGCTAACATTCAACAATCACTGTTAACATTCAACAATCACTGTTAACATTCAACAATCAATGCTTACATTCAACAATCCCTGTTAACATTCAACAATCACTGTTAACATTCAACAATCACTGTTAACATTCAACAATCACTGTTAACATTCAACAATCACTGTTAACATTCCACAATCACTGTTAACCTTCCTCCTGTCAATGATTCAGTTGTATATATTTACAACCTTCTCTGATGGCACTGTTATTTCACTGCATCACTGCCATTCAGAAGTTCAATATTTAACAATAATAATTCATCACAGTCAATATATCACTGTTAGTTCTTCACTACCGATAAATCACCTTCATCATATATATCACTGCTGATATTTCACTATAGACATCACTGTTATTTACGTCTGTTCCTTGTGTACAGATTTGTGCAGCAGCACACAGGTGCTGGTGGTGGTGGACGGCAGTCAAGGAGATGGACACCAGCAGTCTTGAGATGACCAGTCAGTCACACTGCCATAGACTCCAGCAGTCTTGAGATGACCAGTCAGTCACACTGTCAGACTGCAGACGGTCAGACCTCCACAGTCAATAACTGGTGTTCACTGTTACTAGCAGATGACCCTGACCCCATCTTGAGTTGATGGTGTCCAGTTGAGTTCTTATCTTGCTTCCCAACAATCATTCTGTCACCAGTCTGTCGCCAAGAGTAGTCAACGTCATTCTGTCATCAAGAGTGGTCGACGTTAGTCATTATGTCGCCAAGAGTGGTCGACGTTAGTCATTATGTCGCCAAGAGTGGTCGACTTTAGTCATTATGTCGCCAAGAGTGGTCGACGTTAGTCATTATGTCGCCAAGAGTGGTCGACGTTAGTCATTATGTCATCAAGAGTGGTCGACGTTAGTCATTATGTCGCCAAGAGTGGTCGACGTTAGTCATTATGTCGCCAAGAGTGGTCGACGTTAGTCATTATGTCATCAAGAGTGGTCGACGTTAGTCATTATGTCGCCAAGAGTGGTCGACGTTAGTCATTATGTCGCCAAGAGTGGTCGACGTTAGTCATTTTGTCGCCAAGAGTGGTCGACGTTAGTCATTATGTCGCCAAGAGTGGTCGA
Organism: Cherax quadricarinatus; assembly: GCF_038502225.1. Lineage (NCBI taxonomy): Eukaryota > Metazoa > Arthropoda > Malacostraca > Decapoda > Parastacidae > Cherax > Cherax quadricarinatus. Next base: position 38,493,327 of record NC_091315.1, read on the forward strand.
CGTTAGTCATTATGTCGCCAAGAGTGGTCGACGTTAGTCATTATGTCGCCAAGAGTGGTCGACGTTAGTCATTATGTCGCCAAGAGTGGTCGACGTTAGTCATTATGTCGCCAAGAGTGGTCGACGTTAGTCATTATGTCGCCAAGAGTGGTCGACGTTAGTCATTATGTCGCCAAGAGTGGTCGACGTTAGTCATTATGTCGCCAAGAGTGGTCGACGTTAGTCATTATGTCGCCAAGAGTGGTCGACGTTAGTCATTATGTCATCAAGAGTGGTCGACGTTAGTCATTATGTCGCCAAGAGTGGTCGACGTTAGTCATTATGTCGCCAAGAGTGGTCGACGTTAGTCATTATGTCATCAAGAGTGGTCGACGTTAGTCATTATGTCGCCAAGAGTGGTCGACGTTAGTCATTATGTCGCCAAGAGTGGTCGACGTTAGTCATTATGTCGCCAAGAGTGGTCGACGTTAGTCATTATGTCGCCAAGAGTGGTCGACGTTAGTCATTATGTCGCCAAGAGTGGTCGACGTTAGTCATTATGTCGCCAAGAGTGGTCGACGTTAGTCATTATGTCGCCAAGAGTGGTCGACGTTAGTCATTATGTCGCCAAGAGTGGTCGACGTTAGTCATTATGTCACCAAGAGTGGTCGACGTTAGTCATTATGTCACCAAGAGTGGTCGACGTTAGTCATTATGTCACCAAGAGTGGTCGACGTTAGTCATTATGTCGCCAAGAGTGGTCGACGTTAGTCATTATGTCGCCAAGAGTGGTCGACGTTAGTCATTATGTCACCAAGAGTGGTCGACGTTAGTCATTATGTCGCCAAGAGTGGTCGACGTTAGTCATTATGTCACCAAGAGTGATAAACATCGATCATTCTGCCACCAAGAATGATGAACCTCAACAATGTGTTTATATGAACTGGAAAAATTAGATTAATGGTGAAGTAGAGCGAGTCAAGAGTAAATCAGAGAACGAGTGTGAAATTATTTAGTAACTTCTGGTGTTAACCGGCATCAGTTTAAGAGAGAGAGAGGGAGAGAGAGAGAGAGAGAGAGAGAGAGAGAGAGAGAGAGAGAGAGAGAGAGAGAGAGAGAGAGAGAGAGAGATAGAGGAGAGAGGAGAGGGGCAGTAAATGGAAGTGTCAGGCAGCAATGAAAGTGTTGAGGTGTCAGGTGGAGAGGTGAGGCAGTGGAGAGATGGAGAGGATGTTTTCAAATGTTAAACGAGGATGATAAACGAGAGAGAGGCGGAGATTTACGCACTGACCACAGAGGAAGAGAATTAATGAGAAGGAATAGGAGGAAAGAACCAGAAGTGGACATGGTCGTGGTCATGTACTGACCACGACGTACTGACCACGAAGTACTGACGCACACTGGAGCAACGTCGTCGCAGTAAGAGGTTATACATCGGTTTGCATGCGGCCAACAGTAACAGCCTGGTTAATCAGGCCCTGATCCACAATGAGGCTTGGTCACAGACCGGGCCGCGGGGGCGTTGACCCCTCAAAACCCTATCCAAGTACATACTGACAGCAACAGCTGTGGTTAGTCTTGCAGTGGTTGGTGCATTTGTTGAATACATGTGTGGGGGACGGTAAGCTACCTAAGTGTGACTAGAGAACACACAGTGTTCACTTGTATAAGGGGAAAGTGGACAAGAGAACACGAATTGTTCACCTTATAAGGGGAAAGAGAACACACATTGTTCACTTGTATAAGGGGAAAGTGGACAAGAGAACACGAATTGTTCACCTTATAAGGGGAAAGAGAACACACATTGTTCACTTGTATAAGGGGAAAGTGGACAAGAGAACACGAATTGTTCACCTTATAAGGGGAAAGAGAACACACATTGTTCACTTGTATAAGGGGAAAGAGAACACACACCTGTATAAGAGGAAAGAGAACACACACCTGTATAAGAGGAAAGAGAACACACACTTGTATAAGAAGAAAGAGAACACACACTTATATAAGAGGAAAGAGAACACACACTTGTATAAGAGGAAAGAGAACACACACTTGTATAAGAAGAAAGAGAACACACACTTGTATAAGAGGAAAGAGAACACACACTTGTATAAGAGGAAAGAGAACACACACTTGTATAAGAGGAAAGAGAACACACACTTGTATAAGAAGAAAGAGAACACACACTTATATAAGAGGAAAGAGAACACACACTAGTATAAAGAGAAACATAACTAGAGATACTTCCAGAATATACCAGAATATCGCTCTAAGAAACAAGAATATACCAGAATATCGCTCTAAGAAACAAGAATATACCAGAATATCGCTCTAAGAAACAAGAATATACCAGAATATCGCTCTAAGAAACAAGAATATACCAGAATATCGCTCTAAGAAACAAGAATATACCAGAATATCGCTCTAATAAACAAGAATATACCAGAATATCGCTCTAAGAAACAAGAATATACCAGAATATCGCTCTAAGAAACAAGAATATACCAGAATATCGCTCTAAGAAACAAGAATATACCAGAATATCGCTCTAAGAAACAAGAATATACCAGAATATCGCTCTAAGAAACAAGAATATACCAGAATATCGCTCTAAGAAATAAGAATATACCAGAATATCGCTCTAAGAAACAAGAATATACCAGAATATCGCTCTAAGAAACAAGAATATACCAGAATATCGCTCTAAGAAACAAGAATATACCAGAATATCGCTCTAAGAAACAAGAATATACCAGAATATCGCTCTAAGAAACAAGAATATACCAGAATATCGCTCTAAGAAACAAAAATATGATCTGTTAACAACATTAAGTCTGTTGATTTATGATTTTTTTTTACAAATGATATATGTTTATAGTAATATCTGCTGATAGCCAGATGTCTGCTGATAGTCAGATGTCTGTTGGTCATATGTGTGCTGGTCAGATGTCTGTTGGTCAGAATTCTGTTGGTCGGATGTCTGCTGATATCCAGATGTCTGCTGATACTCACATGTCTTTTAATAGAGGTCAAATTAATCAACGAATCTCAGCATGGTTTTACAAAGGGGCGTTCCTGCCTTACGAATTTATTAACTTTTTTCACTAAGGTATTTGAGGAGGTAGATCATGGTAATGAATATGATATTGTGTATATGGACTTCAGTAAGGCTTTTGACAGGGTCCCACATCAGAGACTATTGAGGAAAATTAAAGCACATGGAATAGGAGGAGAAATTTTTTCCTGGATAGAGGCATGGTTGACAAATAGGCAGCAGAGAGTTTGCATAAATGGGGAGAAATCAGAGTGGGGAAGCGTCACGAGCGGTGTTCCACAGGGGTCAGTGTTGGGCCCCCTGCTGTTCACAATCTACATGTTGAAGATTGAGACACTTAGGCAGCATATGGAAATCTTTATTCAGGAAACGTTTCGCCACACAGTGGCTTCATCAGTCCAATACAAAGAGGAAGGCGTAAGGAGAGGAGGAGAATGAGGTAATCAGTCCCTCAACCTAGAGTCGATGTGTTCAGTCCATCAATCTTGTAGAATGGTTTTTCAAACCATTCATCACAATCTACATAAACGACATAGATGAGGGCATAAAGAGCGACATCGGCAAGTTTGCCGATGACACCAAAATAGGCCGTCGAATTCATTCTGACGAGGACATTCGAGCACTCCAGGAAGATTTGAATAGACTGATGCAGTGGTCGGAGAAGTGGCAGATGCAGTTTAATATAGACAAATGCAAAGTTCTAAATGTTGGACAGGACAATAACCATGCCACATATAAACTAAATAATGTAGATCTTAATATTACGGATTGCGAAAAAGATTTAGGAGTTCTGGTTAGCAGTAATCTGAAACCAAGACAACAGTGCATAAGTGTTCGCAATAAAGCTAATAGAATCCTTGGCTTCATATCAAGAAGCATAAATAATAGGAGTCCTCAGGTTGTTCTTCAACTCTATACATCCTTGGTTAGGCCTCATTTAGATTATGCTGCACAGTTTTGGTCACCGTATTACAGAATGGATATAAATTCTCTGGAAAATGTACAAAGGAGGATGACAAAGTTGATCCCATGTATCAGAAACCTTCCCTATGAGGATAGACTAAGGGCCCTGAATCTGCACTCTCTAGAAAGACGTAGAATTAGGGGGGATATGATTGAGGTGTATAAATGGAAGACAGGAATAAATAAAGGGGATGTAAATAGTGTGCTGAAAATATCTAGCCTAGACAGGACTCGCAGCAATGGTTTTAAGTTGGAAAAATTCAGATTCAGGAAGGATATAGGAAAGTACTGGTTTGGTAATAGAGTTGTGGATGAGTGGAACAAACTCCCAAGTACCGTTATAGAGGCCAGAACGTTGTGTAGCTTTAAAAATAGGTTGGATAAATACATGAGTAGATGTGGGTGGGTGTGAGTTAGACCTGATAGCTTGTGCTAACAGGTCGGTTGCCGTGTTCCTCCCTTAAGTCAATGTGACCTGACCTGACTAGGTTGGGCGCATTGGCTTAAGCCGGTAGGAGACTTGGACCTGCCTCGCATGGGACAGTAGGCCTTCTGCAGTGTTCCTTCGTTCTTATGTTCTTATGCTGATAGCCGGATGTCTGTTGATAGCCAGATGTATGTTATCAGATGTCTGTTAATAGATATCTGTTGACAGCCAGATGTCTTTTGATAGTCAGATATCTGTTGACAGCCAGATGTCGGTAGAAAAGCAGATTTCTGCTAATAGATGCCCGTTGATAGTCAGATGTACGTTGATAGGTAGATGTCTGGTAGCAGATGTCTGCTGATAGCCAGATGTTATTACACAAAAAGTGATTTTTAAAGATGGTGGGTTTTACTCATTTTGTAATAAAAAGTTCGGGATACATAAATACAACATTAAAATCAATTAATCTTTAATATTATATAAAACACAATCTTTGGTCTAGAGGTATTTGAACTAATTAACATCTGATAATATATACATGTTACAATATTAAATTATAATTAGCATTTTACGAAAATAATTCGTGACCCTACACAGGGTACAACTTCCTTGACACTACTGTGTCATATATATATATATATATATATATATATATATATATATATATATATATATGCTAAAATAATAAATTATGCGTAACATATTTACAATAATAAATTACAATCAACTCCTTATGAGGCTCCGTGTCTCTGACGACACTTATCCGTGGTGTGTTGTGACGCTCCCTCTCAACTGTGTCACTTGACACCCTTTCTTCCGTGTAATGACGCTCCTGCTCAACCGTGTCCACTAGACACCCTTTTCTCTGTGTCACACGACACCCTTTTCTCTGCGTCATACACAATATCTCTACTGTGTCACTCTTGACACCCTTGTCTCTGCGTTGCACACTATCACCCACAGCGTCTTTCTCGAGGCCAGTCACATGATACTATTCAATGTACACTACAACCTGACCATCTTCAGTGTCACACGACACCCTTTTCTTCTCAGTGTTCCACTACGGTCCTGTAGCATATCTCAGTGTTCCACTCCATCATACTTCCCTAAGTGTCACACTACGGTCCTAGCCCAGTTCAGTGTAACACTCCAACCTTTTCTTCATGTAATGTCCCATTAAAACAACATCCGATAACTCCGGCTCACAGTTGACCAGCGTAGGCGGTGAGTCCGCACACATCACCGGTAATCCTGTAAATACTCTCTAAGGCCGGTAGAAGTACACCGTAAGATGGTCTGGTGAGTACTATCTACCGCCTTCAAGACCAATTGACACACCGCAAGGTGGTCCTATGAATTACTAGCAGAACACCATGCTGCGAGCTCACTGAATGCGGCCGTCAAGTAACTGAGGCCATCAGACTCAGTGAGCTGCGGTGAGCGGCTCTTCTAAAATCAGTAGAAGCCAGTAGAATACCAAAAGATGGCCAGGAGAATACTCTCTACTGCCAGTAGATCTATACTGTAAGGTATTCAGGTACCTACTGCTTAGATGCGTACCGTGAGGTGCTCAGGTACTTACTGCTTATAAAGCCAGTAGATGTGTACTGTGAGGTATTCAGGTACCTACTGCTTAGATGCGTACCGTGAGGTGTTCAGGTACTTACTGCTCTAAGGCCGGCTCAGCAGTCCCCACAATGGGTTTGATGACGTACCCAGTGGTACTGCCGGCCGGCAGGTTACCCATTTAACCGCTAGTTTGGTAGGGGGCCGTAACAGATGTCTGTTAATAGATGTCTGTAGATAGCCAGATGTCTGTCGATAGCCAGATGTCTATTGATAGCCAGATGCCTGGTGACAGCTAGGTGTCTCTTAGCAGATGTCTGTTGACAGCCAGTTGTCTGTTGATAGTCAGATGTCTGTCGATAGCCAGATGCCTGTTGATAGTCAGATGTCTGTCGATAGCCAGATGTCTATTGATAGCCAGATGCCTGGTGACAGCTAGGTGTCTCTTAGCAGATGTCTGTTGACAGCCAGTTGTCTGTTGATAAATAAAACAGTACATCGACCATCGTCAGCAACCGTCGTCAGCAACCATCGTCAGCAACCATCGTCAGCAACCATCGTCAGCAACCATCGTCAGCAACATCGTCAGCAACCATCGTCAGCAACCATCGTCAGCAACATCGTCAGCAACCATCGTCAGCAACATCGTCAGCAACATCGTCAGCAACATTCGCTATATCGTTCCCTCTGGTACTTCGGCATTTTCTAAACGTTTTAACAGATATTCGGATTTTATATCATTGTTAAAACTACAAAACGTTTTAGAGGATTAAAAGTTTTAATCGGGTAAAACTGTGACTGTATTAACAATTGGATTAATTTCCCTCTTGCATGTGGAGTGACGTTGTCGTCTGATGTTAATGTGGGGGAGCTGCAGCAATAGTCTGATTGATCAGGTAGCTACCAGGAGAGCCTGTCTGAAGGGAGCCTGGTCTCAAGGAAACCTGGTTTCACTGGAGCCTGATCTCAAGGAAGCCTGGTTTCACTGGAGCCTGGTCTCAACGCAGCCTGGTCTCAAAGAAGCCTGGTTTCAAGGGAGCCTGGTCTCACTGTAACCTGGTCTCAAAGGAGCCTGATCTCAAGGGAGCCTGATCTCAAGGGAGCCTTTGTCTCAAGGGAGCCTGGTCTCAAGGGAGGCGGGTCTCAAGGGAGCCTGGTCTCAAGGGAGCGTGGTCTCAAGGGAGCGTGGTCTCAAGGGAGCGTGGTCTCAAGGGAGCCTGGTCTCAAGGGAGCCTTTGTCTCAAGGGAGAGTGGTCTCAAGGGAGCGTGGTCTCAAGGGAGCCTGGTCTCAAGGGAGCCTTTGTCTCAAGGGAGCGTGGTCACAAGGGAGCGTGGTCTCAAGGGAGCCTGGTCTCATGGGAGCCTGATCTCAAGGGAGCCTTTGTCTCAAGGGAGCCTGGTCTCAAGGGAGCCTGGTCTCAAGGGAGCCTAGTCTCAAGGGAGCCTGGTCTCAAGGGAGCCTGGTCTCAAGGGAGCCTTTGTTTCAAGGGAGCCTGGTCTCAAGGGAGCCTGGTCTCAAGGGAGCCTGGTCTCAAGGGAGCCTGATCTCAACGGAGCCTGGTCTCAAGGGAACCTGGTCTCAAGGGAGCCTGGTCTCAAGGGAGCCTGGTCTCAAGGGAGCCTTGTCTCAAGGGAGCCTTTGTCTCAAGGGAGCCTGGTCTCAACGGAGCCTGGTCTCAACGGAGCCTGGTCTCAAACGAGGGGAAATGGATCCCAGGTAGGTAACAAGCGCCACAAGTTGAATTACCTGGAAGAGCCTTACAAACCACCAGTGTTTGTGAGGACGAAAACAGATGTTTGTGAGGACAAACACCGGTGTTTGTGAAGACAAACACTGGTGTTTGTGGTGACAAACACCGGTGTTTGTCAGGCATTATTTGCTTAACGGCGACCTTGATCTCAGTAACCTTGATATAGTTGACCCCCGAAACCCACTCCAGGTATACTCCAAGTATATTCCAGGTATACTCCAGGTATACTCCAAGTATACTCCAGGTATACTCCAGGTATACTCCAAGTATACTCCAGGTATAGAAGATGGCGTCTAGGTCAGTGAGAGCGTGGTCAGGATGGTCTGGTCTGCACGCTGTTATTAGTCCCGGAGACCCAGAATATTATGCAATAACCTGCTGACTTGTGAATGGCATACAAGCTGTTGTAAGATGGCAGACAGGCAGTCAGGGGGAGGCAGGGGAGGCAGGGGGAGGCAGGGGGAGGCAGGGGGAGGCAGGGGGAGGCAGGGGGAGGCAGGGGCAGGCCGGGGCAGGCAGGCAGAGGGAGGCAGGAAGGCAGACAGGTACATGAAACTGGTCGCTGTCAGAGGTGGATGTTAAGCAAGGCCTTAGTATGAGTGCTGGATACAGCGTACTCTCACTCTAGACGGATGGTTAGTAACCCAGGGTAACTAAGACGGTGAGTAATCCAGGATAACCCGGACGGTGAGTAACCCAGGATCACTTGAAGGGTCAGTAACCCAGGATCACTTGAAGGGTCAGTAACCCAGGATCACTTGAAGGGTCAGTAACCCAGGATCACTTGAAGGGTCAGTAACCCAGAATAATCCAGGAGAAGCCAGCAATGTCATCATTCCTTTGATATCTTCTGGTCCTCTTCCCCAGGATGACACCCACCACAGTGTACTAGAATTCTAGTACATACTACTAGGTGAAGAAGGGCAACAGATGCGAGGAAACTAACTAGTTGACTTCTCTCCCCCTCCCCCAGGACTGGACCCAAATCCTTCGGATGTGAGTCGAATGCACTACCGGTGAGCTACAAGGGAGTACGATCACATGTGTCGCAGTTGGCCTCGCAAGAGAGCAGCGTCAGCGCAAGAGAGCAGCGTCAGCGCAAGAGAGCAGCGTCAGCGCAAGAGAGCAGCATCAACGCAAGAGAGCAGCGTCAACGCAAGAGAGCAGCATCAACGCAAGACAGCAGCGTCAACGCAAGAGAGCAGTGTCAACGCAAGAGAGCAGCGTCAGCGCAAGAGAGCAGCGTCAACGCAGTCTGTAGAGCAGTCAAGAGAACCAGAATTATTATTATAATAATAATAATAATAATAATAATAATAATAATAATAATAATAATAATAATAATAATAATAATAATAAATAACAGCAAGAGAACCAGGAACAAAATATGCACAACAGATGTTTTCTTTTAGTTCACCGTACATTTCCACCTCCAGGATGATGTAAAACTGTGTACAATATGTTTATCAAATATTATCATGTGTGTGTGTGTGTGTGTGTGTGTGTGTGTGTGTGTGTGTGTGTGTGTGTGTGTGTGTGTGTGTGTGTGTGTGTGTGTGTGTGTGTGTGTGTGTGTGTGTGTGTGTGTGTGTGTGTGTGTGTGTGTGTGTGTACTCACCTAGTTGTACTCACCTAGTTGTGGTTGCAGGGGTCGATTCACAGCTCCTGGTCTCGCCTCTTCACTGGCCGCTATTAGGTCATTCTTCCCGCTCCATGAGCTTTATCATACCTTTTCTTAAAGCTATGTATGGATCCTGTCTCCACTACGTCGCTTCCCAAACTGTTCCACTTCCTGACTACTCAGTGACTGAAGAAATACTTCTTAACATCTCTGTGTTTCATCTGTGTCTTCAACTTCCAACTGTGTCCCCTTGTTGCTGTGTCTCATCTCTGGAACATTCTGTCTCTGTCCACCTTGTCAATTCCTCTCAGTATTTTATATGTCGTTATTATGCCTTCCCTATCTCTCCTGTCCTCCAGTGTTGTCAGGTCGATTTCCCTTAACCTCTCCTCGGGGACTAGTCTTGTTGCAAATCTTTGCACCACTTTCTCTAGTTTCTTAATGTGCTTGGCTAGGTGTGGGTTCCAAACTGGCGCTGCATACTCCAATATGGGCCTAACGTGAGAGAGAGAGAGAGAGAGAGAGAGAGAGAGAGAGAGAGAGAGAGAGAGAGAGAGAGAGAGAGAGAGAGAGTGCATAAGTATGAGAACTCTCACTGCTACAACTACAAACACTCATACATTGGACAGCCTCTAACACGGTGCTAACCAGCTCGAGGATGGTAAGGATCTGGAGCACCAGAATGACCCCTACTTGCCGGGTAACTTAACCTGGGGCTTCCCACCTTACCCTCCCTTTCACCCTGACTAGCAGACCTCCAGCACCCTGACTGGCAGACCTCCAGCACCCTGACTGGCAGACCTCCAGCACCCTGACTGGCAGACCTCCAGCACAAACCAGCAGTCACCCAGCATCATGAAGTGTGCGCTCACTCGAGCCAGCAATAAACTACCGAAGTTTAAAGTTGTTTATTGATGTCGTGCAGTATATGGATACATGTGATGCACGTGGAACCTCATAACATACTGAACGTGTGCCATAAATATGCAATATCAATACGGGTTCTGCAGAGCTGGCCGGCCAGGCCGAGCAGCCTCAGTGCATAATTTAAATGACTCTTTAAGTCCTCAGATTTAAACAGAAATAGTTGCAAATCTTTGAAAACCAGAGGGCAGCAATCAGCATTCACCCTCTCACAGAGAATGACAGCCTCAACGTGACCCGGATCATGCACGCTTCCTCTCTCTCTCTCTTCCTCTCTCTCTCTCTATCTCTCTCTCTCTCTTTCTCTCTCTCTCTCTCTCTTTCTTTCTCTCTCTCTTTCTCTCTCTCTCTCTCTCTCTTTCTCTCTCTCTCTCTTTCTCTCTCTCTCTCTCTTCTTTCCTGCTTCGTCCCTCCCTCCCTCCATGTTTTCTTTCCCTGCTTCTATCATGCATGACAGGCAGTGCCAGGCAGATTACCAAGGTGACTGTCACTCCACAGCCCCAATGAGTGCCACTGTACCTTAAAGCTTCCTAGCATGTGTAGTATAGAGCTTCCTAGCATGTGTAGTATAGAGCTTCCTAGTATGTGTAGTATAGAGCTTCCTAGCATGTGTAGTATAGAGCTTCCTAGCATGTGTAGTATAGAGCTTCCTAGCATGTGTAGCATAGAGCTTCCTAGCATATGTAGCAAAGAGCTTGCTAGCATGTGATCGCTAATGACACTACCGAAATAGATCAGTTTCATTACTATATCAAAGTTACACAGCGGCTGGTATATACATCTCCCGGTGTATATACACCCAGTGATATACTCTCTTAGCAGCTTCTTTCAAAAAGAACAACAGCAACAACAACAACAACAACAACAACAACAACAACAACAACAACAACAACAACAACAACAACAACAACAACAAGTACATGATACAATTTAAAAGTTTTTCTGGTAATTACGTTAAGATTATTGAAAGAGAAAATTAGAGAATCTTGCATCTCTCATGATGAAATATTTAAGGGTTGTGTAGGCCTACTGTACTGTACAGTAGGCTTACTATTTTTAGTGAGAGTCAGGAATATTCTTTCTCCCTCGCTCTCTCTCTCTCTCTGTCAACGTCAGCAACATTCCCTCGCTCTCTCTGTCAACGTCAGCAACATTCCCTCACTCTCTCTCTCTCTCTCTGTCAACGTCAGCAACATTCCCTCGCCCTCTCTCTGTGTCACCGTCAGCAACATTCCCTCGCTCTCTCTCTGTGTCACCGTCAGCAACATTCCCTCGCTCTCTCTCTGTGTCACCGTCAGCAACATTCCCTCGCTCTCTCTCTGTGTCACCGTCAGCAACATTCCCTCGCTCTCTCTCTGTGTCACCGTCAGCAACATTCCCTCGCTCTCTCTCTGTGTCACCGTCAGCAACATTCCCTCGCTCTCTCTCTGTGTCACCGTCAGCAACATTCCCTCGCCCTCTCTCTGTGTCACCGTCAGCAACATTCCCTCGCTCTCTCTCTGTGTCACCGTCAGCAACATTCCCTCGCTCTCTCTCTGTGTCACCGTCAGCAACATTCCCTCGCCCTCTCTCTGTGTCAACGTCAGCAACATTCCCTCGCTCTCTGTGTCAACGTCAGTAACATTCCCTCGCCCTCTCTCTGTGTCAACGTCAGCAACATTCCCTCGCTCTCTCTCTGTGTCAACGTCAGCAACATTCCCTCGCTCTCTCTCTGTGTCACCGTCAGCAACATTCCCTCGCTCTCTCTCTGTGTCACCGTCAGCAACATTCCCTCGCTCTCTCTCTGTGTCAACGTCAGCAACATTCCCTCGCTCTCTCTCTGTGTCAACGTCAGCAACATTCCCTCGCCCTCTCTCTGTGTCACCGTCAGCAACATTCCCTCGCTCTCTCTCTGTGTCAACGTCAGCAACATTCCCTCGCCCTCTCTCTGTGTCAACGTCAGCAACATTCCCTCGCTCTCTCTCTCTGTCAACGTCAGCAACATTCCCTCACTCTCTCTCTCTCTCTGTCAACGTCAGCAACATTCCCTCGCTCTCTCTCTGTGTCAACGTCAGCAACATTCCCTCGCTCTCTCTCTCTGTGTCACCGTCAGCAACATTCCCTCGCTCTCTCTCTGTGTCAACGTCAGCAACATTCCCTCACTCTCTCTCTCTCTCTCTCTGTCAACATCAGCAACATTCCCTCGCCCTCTCTCTGTGTCAACGTCAGCAACATTCCCTCGCTCTCTCTCTGTGTCAACGTCAGCAACATTCCCTCGCTCTCTCTCTGTGTCAACGTCAGCAACATTCCCTCGCCCTCTCTCTGTGTCAACGTCAGCAACATTCCCTCGCTCTCTCTCTGTGTCACCGTCAGCAACATTCCCTCGCTCTCTCTCTGTGTCAACGTCAGCAACATTCCCTCGCTCTCTCTCTGTGTCAACGTCAGCAACATTCCCTCGCTCTCTCTCTGTGTCACCGTCAGCAACATTCCCTCGCTCTCTCTCTGTGTCAACGTCAGCAACATTCCCTCGCTCTCTCTCTGTCAACGTCAGCAACATTCCCTCGCTCTCTGTGTCAACGTCAGCAACATTCCCTCGCTCTCTCTCTGTGTCAACGTCAGTAACATTCCCTCGCCCTCTCTCTGTGTCAACGTCAGCAACATTCCCTCGCTCTCTCTCTGTGTCAACGTCAGCAACATTCCCTCGCTCTCTCTCTGTCAACGTCAGCAACATTCCCTCGCTCTCTCTCTATCAACGTCAGTAACATTCCCTCGCTCTCTCTCTGTGTCAACGTCAGCAACATTCCCTCGCCCTCTCTCTGTGTCAACGTCAGCAACATTCCCTCGCTCTCTCTCTGTCAACGTCAGTAACATTCCCTCGCTCTCTCTCTGTCAACGTCAGCAACATTCCCTCGCGCTCTCTCTGTCAACGTCAGCAACATTCCCTCGCTCTCTCTCTATCAACGTCAGTAACATTCCCTCGCTCTCTCTCTGTGTCAACGTCAGCAACATTCCCTCGCCCTCTCTCTGTGTCAACGTCAGCAACATTCCCTCGCTCTCTCTCTGTCAACGTCAGTAACATTCCCTCGCCCTCTCTCTGTGTCAACGTCAGTAACATTCCCTCGCCCTCTCTCTGTGTCAACGTCAGCAACATTCCATCGCTCTCTCTCTCTGTCAACGTCAGCAACATTCCCTCGCTCTCTCTCTCTGTCAACGTCAGCAACATTCCCTCGCTCTGTGTGTGTGTATCAACGTCAGCAACATTCCCTCGCTCTCTCTGTGTCAACGTCAGCAACAACGTAAGCAACAACGTCAGCAACATTCCCTCCCTCTCTATGTGTCAACGTCAGCAACAACGTAAGCAACAACGTCAGTAACATTCTCTCGCTCTCTCTGTGCCAACGTCAGCAACATTCCCTCACTCTCTCTCTCTGTCAACATCAGCAACATTCCCTCGCTCTCTCTGCATCAACATCAGCAACATTCCCTCCCTCTCTATGTGTCAACGTCAGCAACAACGTAAGCAACAACGTCAGTAACATTCTCTCGCTCTCTCTGTGCCAACGTCAGCAACATTCCCTCACTCTCTCTCTCTGTCAACATCAGCAACATTCCCTCGCTCTCTCTGCATCAACGTCAGTAACATTCCCTCGCTCTCTCTCTGTCAACATCAGCAACATTCCCTCGCCCTCTCTCTGTGTCAACGTCAGCAACATTCCCTCGCTCTCTCTCTGTGTCAACGTCAGCAACATTCCCTCGCTCTCTCTCTGTGTCAACGTCAGCAACATTCCCTCGCTCTCTCTCTGTCAACGTCAGCAACATTCCCTCGCTCTCTCTCTGTGTCACCGTCAGCAACATTCCCTCGCTCTCTGTGTCAACGTCAGCAACATTCCCTCGCTCTCTGTGTCACCGTCAGCAACATTCCCTCGCTCTCTGTGTCAACGTCAGCAACATTCCCTCGCTCTCTCTCTGTGTCAACGTCAGCAACATTCCCTCGCTCTCTCTCTGTGTCAACGTCAGCAACATTCCCTCGCTCTCTCTCTGTGTCAACGTCAGCAACATTCCCTCGCTCTCTCTCTGTGTCAACGTCAGCAACATTCCCTCGCTCTCTCTGTGTCAGCATCAGCAACATTCCCTCGCTCTCTCTCTGTGCCAATGTCAGCAACATTCCCTCGCTCTCTCTCTGTGCCAACGTCAGCAACATTCCCTCGCTCTCTCTCTCTGTCAACGTCAGCGACATTCCCTCGCTCTCTCTCTGCACCAACGTCAGCAACATTCCCTCGCTCTCTGTGCCAACGTCAGCAACATTCCCTCGCTCTCTCTCTGTGTCAGCATCAGCAACATTCCCTCGCTCTCTGTGCCAACGTCAGCAACATTCCCTCGCTCTCTCTGTGTGTCAACGTCAGCAACATTCCCTCCCTCTCTCTGTGTCAGCGTCAGCAACATTCCCTCGCTCTCTCTCTGTGTCAGCATCAGCAACATTCCCTCGCTCTCTCTGTGTGTCAGCGTCAGCAACATTCCCTCCCTCTCTCTGTGTCAGCGTCAACAACATTCCCTCGCTCTCTCTCTGTGTCAGCATCAGCAACATTCCCTCGCTCTCTCTCTGTGTCAGCGTCAGCAACATTCCCTCGCTCTCTGTGTCAGCGTCAGCAACATTCCCTCGCTCTCTGTGTCAGCGTCAGCAACATTCCCTCGCTCTCTGTGTCAGCGTCAGCAACATTCCCTCGCTCTCTGTGTCAGCGTCAGCAACATTCCCTCGCTCTCTGTGTCAGCGTCAGCAACATTCCCTCGCTCTCTGTGTCAGCGTCAGCAACATTCCCTCGCTCTCTGTGTCAGCGTCAGCAACATTCCCTCGCTCTCTGTGTCAGCGTCAGCAACATTCCCTCGCTCTCTGTGTCAGCGTCAGCAACATTCCCTCGCTCTCTGTGTCAGCGTCAGCAACATTCCCTCGCTCTCTGTGTCAGCGTCAGCAACATTCCCTCGCTCACTGTATCAGCGTCAGCAACATTCTCTCGCTCACTGTGTCAGCGTCAGCAACATTCCCTCCCTCTCTCTGTGTCAGCGTCAGCAACATTCTCTCGCTCACTGTGTCAGCGTCAGCAACATTCCCTCCCTCTCTCTGTGTCAGCGTCAGCAACATTCTCTCGCTCTCTGTGTCAGCGTCAGCAACATTCTCTCGCTCTCTGTGTCAGCGTCAGCAACATTCTCTCGCTCTCTGTGTAAGCGTCAGCAACATTCTCTCGCTCTCTGTGTCAGCGTCAGCAACATTCTCTCGCTCTCTGTGTCAGCGTCAGCAACATTCTCTCGCTCTCTGTGTCAGCGTCAGCAACATTCTCTCGCTCTCTGTGTCAGCGTCAGCAACATTCTCTCGCTCTCTGTGTCAGCGTCAGCAACATTCTCTCGCTCTCTGTGTCAGCGTCAGCAACATTCTCTCGCTCTCTGTGTTAGCGTCAGCAACATTCTCTCGCTCTCTGTGTCAGCGTCAGCAACATTCTCTCGCTCTCTGTGTCAGCGTCAGCAACATTCCCTCCCTCTCACTGTGTCAGCGTCAGCAACATTCTCTCGCTCTCTGTGTCAGCGTCAGCAACATTCCCTCGCTCTCTGTGTCAGCGTCAGCAACATTCCCTCGCTCTCTGTGTCAGCGTCAGCAACATTCCCTCGCTCTCTGTGTCAGCGTCAGCAACATTCTCTCGCTC
This sequence comes from Cherax quadricarinatus, assembly GCF_038502225.1. Taxonomy (NCBI): domain Eukaryota; kingdom Metazoa; phylum Arthropoda; class Malacostraca; order Decapoda; family Parastacidae; genus Cherax; species Cherax quadricarinatus. The sequence continues at coordinate 38,509,282 of NC_091315.1, forward strand.
TCTGTGTCAGCGTCAGCAACATTCCCTCGCTCTCTGTGTCAGCGTCAGCAACATTCCCTCCCTCTCACTGTGTCAGCGTCAGCAACATTCTCTCGCTCTCTGTGTCAGCGTCAGCAACATTCCCTCGCTCTCTGTGTCAGCGTCAGCAACATTCCCTCGCTCTCTGTGTCAGCGTCAGCAACATTCCCTCGCTCTCTGTGTCAGCGTCAGCAACATTCCCTCGCTCTCTGTGTCAGCGTCAGCAACATTCCCTCGCTCTCTGTGTCAGCGTCAGCAACATTCCCTCGCTCACTGTATCAGCGTCAGCAACATTCTCTCGCTCACTGTGTCAGCGTCAGCAACATTCCCTCCCTCTCTCTGTGTCAGCGTCAGCAACATTCTCTCGCTCACTGTGTCAGCGTCAGCAACATTCCCTCCCTCTCTCTGTGTCAGCGTCAGCAACATTCTCTCGCTCTCTGTGTCAGCGTCAGCAACATTCTCTCGCTCTCTGTGTCAGCGTCAGCAACATTCTCTCGCTCTCTGTGTCAGCGTCAGCAACATTCTCTCGCTCTCTGTGTCAGCGTCAGCAACATTCTCTCGCTCTCTGTGTCAGCGTCAGCAACATTCTCTCGCTCTCTGTGTCAGCGTCAGCAACATTCTCTCGCTCTCTGTGTCAGCGTCAGCAACATTCTCTCGCTCTCTGTGTCAGCGTCAGCAACATTCTCTCGCTCTCTGTGTCAGCGTCAGCAACATTCTCTCGCTCTCTGTGTCAGCGTCAGCAACATTCCCTCCCTCTCACTGTGTCAGCATCAGCAACATTCTCTCGCTCTCTGTGTCAGCGTCAGCAACATTCCCTCGCTCTCTGTGTCAGCGTCAGCAACATTCCCTCGCTCTCTGTGTCAGCGTCAGCAACATTCCCTCGCTCTCTGTGTCAGCGTCAGCAACATTCTCTCGCTCTCTGTGTCAGCGTCAGCAACATTCCCTCGCTCTCTCTGTGTCAGCGTCAGCAACATTCCCTCGCTCTCTCTGTGTCAGCGTCAGCAACATTCCCTCCCTCGCTCTCTGTGTCAACGTCAGCAACATTCCCTCGCTCTCTCTGTGTCAACGTCAGCAACATTCCCTCGCTCTCTCTGTGTCAGCGTCAGCAACATTCACTCGCTCTCTCTGTGTCAACGTCAGCAACATTCCCTCGCTCTGTCTGTGTCAGCGTCAGCAACATTCCCTCGCTCTCTCTGTGTCAACGTCAGCAACATTCCCTCGCTCTTGGTGTGAAACTCTGAAAAATTCATTACAATTTGAATTTCTATATTTCAGAAATTATGGCTACACCAGACGTAACACTGAGCTGCAAGACATGACACTGAGCTGCCAGACGTAACACTGAGCTGCCAGATGTAACACTGAGCTGCCAGACATGACACTGAGCTGCCAGACGTAACACTGAGCTGCCAGATGTAACACTGAGCTGCCAGACATGACACTGAGCTGCCAGACGTAACACTGAGCTGCCAGATGTAACACTGAGCTGCCAGACATGACACTGAGCTGCCAGACGTAACACTGAGATGCCAGACATGACACTGAGCTGCCAGACGTAAGACTGAGCTGCCAGACGTAACACTGAGCTGCCAGACATGACACTGAGCTGCCAGACGTAACACTGAGCTGCCAGATGTAACACTGAGCTGCCAGACATGACACTGAGCTGCCAGACGTAACACTGAGCTGCCAGATGTAACACTGAGCTGCCAGACATGACACTGAGCTGCCAGACGTAACACTGAGATGCCAGACATGACACTGAGCTGCCAGACGTAACACTGAGCTGCCAGACGTAACACTGAGCTGCCAGACATGACACTGAGCTGCCAGACGTAACACTGAGCTGCCAGATGTAACACTGAGCTGCCAGACATGACACTGAGCTGCCAGACGTAACACTGAGCTGCCAGATGTAACACTGAGCTGCCAGACATGACACTGAGCTGCCAGACGTAACACTGAGCTGCCAGACATGACACTGAGCTGCCAGACGTAACACTGAGCTGCCAGACGTAACACTGAGCTGCCAGACATGACACTGAGCTGCCAGACGTAACACTGAGCTGCCAGACATGACACTGAGCTGCCAGACGTAACACTGAGCTGCCAGATGTAACACTGAGCTGCCAGACATGACACTGAGCTGCCAGACGTAACACTGAGCTGCCAGATGTAACACTGAGCTGCCAGACATGACACTGAGCTGCCAGACGTAACACTGAGCTGCCAGACATGACACTGAGCTGCCAGACGTAACACTGAGCTGCCAGACGTAACACTGAGCTGCCAGACATGACACTGAGCTGCCAGACGTAACACTGAGCTGCCAGACATGACACTGAGCTGCCAGACGTAACACTGAGCTGCCAGACGTAACACTGAGCTGCCAGACGTAACACTGAGCTGCCAGACGTAACACTGAGCTGCCAGACGTAACACTGAGCTGCCAGACATGACACTGAGCTGCCAGACGTAACACTGAGCTGCCAGACGTAACACTGAGCTGCCAGACGTAACACTGAGCTGCCAGACGTAACACTGAGCTGCCAGACGTAACACTGAGCTGCCAGACGTAACACTGAGCTGCCAGACGTAACACTGAGCTGCCAGACATGACACTGAGCTGCCAGACGTAACACTGAGCTGCCAGACGTAACACTGAGCTGCCAGACGTAACACTGAGCTGCCAGACGTAACACTGAGCTGCCAGACGTAACACTGAGCTGCCAGACGTAACACTGAGCTGCCAGACGTAACACTGAGCTGCCAGACGTAACACTGAGCTGCCAGGCGTAACACTGAGCTGCCAAACATGACACTGAGCTGCCAGACGTAACACTGAGCTGCCAGATGTAACACTGAGCTGTCAGACGTGACACTGAGGTGCCAGACGTAACACTGAGCTGCCAGACGTGACACTGAGCTGCAAGACGTAACACTGAGCTGCCAGGCGTAACACTGAGCTGCCAGACATGACACTGAGCTGCCAGATGTAATACTGAGCTGCCAGGCGTAACACTGAGCTGCCAGACGTGACACTGTGCTGCCAGACGTAACACTGAGTTGCCAGATGCAACACTGAGCTGCCAGACGTAACACTGAGCTGCCAGATGTAACACTGAGCTGCCAGACGTGACACTGAGCTGCCAGACGTAACACTGAGCTGCCAGACGTGACACTGAGCTGCCAGACATGACACTGAGCTGCCAGACGTAACACTGAGCTGCCAGATGTAACACTGAGCTGTCAGACGTAACACTGAGCTGCCAGACGTGACACTGAGCTGCCAGACGTAACACTGAGCTGCCAGACGTGACACTGAGCTGCCAGACGTAACACTGAGCTGCCAGACGTAGCACTGAGCTGCCGAACGTGACACTGAGCTGCCAGACATGACACTGAGCTGCCAGACGTAACACTGAGCTGCCAGACGTGACACTGAGCTGCCAGACGTAACACTGAGCTGCCAGACGTAGCACTGAGCTGCCGAACGTGACACTGAGCTGCCAGACATGACACTGAGCTGCCAGACATAACACTGAGCTGTCAGACGTAACACTGAGCTGCCAGACGTGACACTGAGCTGCCAGACGTGACACTGAGCTGCCAGACGTAATACTGAGCTGCCAGACGCGACACTGTGCTGCCAGACGTAACACTGAGCTGCCAGATGTCACACTGAGCTGCCAGACATGAAACTGAGCTGCCAGACGTAACACTGAGCTGCCAGACGTAACACTGAGCTGCCAGACGTAACACTGACCTGCCAGACGTAACACTGAGCTGCCAGACGTGACACTGAGCTGCCAAACGTAACACTGAGCTGCCAGACGTAACACTGAGCCGCCAGACGTAACACTGAGATGCCAGACGTTACACTGAGCCGCCAGACGTGACATTGAGCCGCCAGACGTAGCACTGAGCTGCCGAACGTGACACTGAGCTGCCAGACATGACACTGAGCTGCCAGACATAACACTGAGCTGCCAGACGTAACACTGAGCTGCCAGACGAGACACGGAGCGGCCAAACGTGATACTGAGCCGCCAGACGTAACACTGAGCTGCCAGACGTTACACTGAGCCGCCAAACGTGACACTGAACTGCCAGACGTGAGACTGAGCTGCCAGACGTGACACTGAGCCGCCAGACGTGACACTGAACTGCCAGACGTGAGACTGAACTGCCAGACGTGACACTGAGCTGCCAGACGTGACACTGAGCCGCCAGACGTGACACAGTAGCTTATATGTGCCAAGTGGAGGAAATGAGTTTGTAGAGGAGATAGTGTGTAGAGAAGATAGAGCGAATGATTGTGAATATAGGAAACACAGGGTATAATAGTGTGTAGAGGAGACAGAATGAATGATAGTGTGTACAGGAGACACAGTGAATGATAGTGTGAAGAGGATACATATGGTACACCAAATCCAGTCATTCCTGGAGTGGAACCACAGTCGATGGCCTCCACTCCAAACCAACAGATACAGATACTAATGCCGGAAAAAAATCCCCTTCCCCAGTACCAACAATACCACCAGTCCGATGACATTCTTCTTTGCAAATATACAGGGTCTAATGCCAGCAAGAAACAACAAAATACCTTTCATCCGTGGACTGCTTGCAGAGGCAAAGGCAATGTTCGCGGCTTTCACTGAGACCCACATAAAGGATCACTTAGACAACGAAATATGGATCCCAGGTTACAACCTATACAGATGTGACAGAGTGAACAGGCAAAAGAAGGGGGGGTTGGCCTGTACATTGCAGAGTCACTTGTTTGCACAGAACTGCTTAATGCCTCAAATGATGTAGTGGAAGTTTTAGCAGTAAAGGTCGAGAACCAAAACCTAGTCATTGTGGTAGTCTACAAGCCTCCAGATGCAACATCCCAGCAATTCCAGGAACAGCTGTTAAAAATTGACCACTGCCTGGAAAATCTTCCAGCTCCTGCACCCAACATCTTGCTCCTGGGGGATTTCAACTTAAGGCATCTAAAATGGAGGAATATAGCAAATAATATTGTTGCAGTAATAACACCGGGAGGTAGCTCTGATGAAAACTCACACTCACACGAGCTTTTAAATCTCTGCACAAAATTCAATTTAAACCAGCAAATAATAGAGCCTACTAAAATGGAGAATACACTAGACCTCATCTTCACTAACAATGATGATCTGATAAGAAATGTCACCATATCAAAAACAATATACTCAGATCACAACATAATTGAGGTTCAGACATGTATGCGCAGAGCCCCATACCGACAAAATGAGATTAGTCACGAGGGAGCATTCACCAAATTCAACTTCAATAACAAAAACATAAAGTGGGACCTAGTAAACCAAGTCCTAACCGATATAAGCTGGGAAGATATACTAAGCAACAAAGACCCCAACTTATGCCTAGAACAGATTAATTTGGTGGCACTCGATGTATGCACAAGACTTATTCCTCTAAGAAAAAGGAGGAGTAGATGTAAAATAGAGACAGGCCCTCTCTTTACAGGCGACGGAAAAGAATAACAGAGCGGCTAAAAGAGGTCAATCTATCTGAAATGAGTAGGGAGACACTGGTCAGAGAAATAGCATACATCGAACTTAAGCTAAAGGAATCTCATAGGAGTCAGGAATCGCGGGAAAAACTAAAAGCCATAAATGAAATCGAAAGAAACCCAAAGTATTTCTTCTCCTATGCCAAATCAAAGTCGAGAACAACGTCCAGTATTGGGACCTTACTTAAACAAGATGGGTCCTACACAGATGACAGCAAGTCCCAATATGACTCAGTTTTTAGCAAGCCACTAACCAGACTGAGAGTCGAAGATCAAAATAAATTTTTTATGAGAGAGCCACAGAATTTGGTTAACACAAGCCTATCTGATGTTATCCTGACGCCAAATGACTTCGAACAGGCGATAAATGACATGCCCATGCACTCTGCCCCAGGGCCAGACTCATGGAACTCCGTGTTCATCAAGAACTGCAAGAAGCCCCTATCACGAGCCTTTACCATCCTATGGAGAGGGAGCATGGACACGGGGGTCGTCCCACAGTTACTAAAAACAACAGACATAGCCCCACTCCACAAAGGGGGCAGTAAAGCAACAGCAAAGAACTACAGACCGATAGCACTAACATCTCATATCATAAAAATCTTTGAAAGAGTCCTAAGAAGCAAGATCACCACCCATCTAGAAACCCATCAGTTACACAACCCAGGGCAACATGGGTTTAGAACAGGTCGCTCCTGTCTGTCTCAACTATTGGATCACTACGACAAGGTCCTAGATGCACTAGAAGACAAAAAGAATGCAGATGTAATATATACAGACTTTGCAAAAGCCTTCGACAAGTGTGACCATGGCGTAACAGCGCACAAAATGCGTGCTAAAGGAATAACAGGAAAAGTCGGTCGATGGATCTATAATTTCCTCACTAACAGAACACAGAGAGTAGTAGTCAACAGAGTAAAGTCCGAGGCAGGCACGGTAAAAAGCTCTGTTCCACAAGGCACAGTACTCGCTCCCATCCTGTTCCTCATCCTCATAGCTGACATAGACAAGGATGTCAGCCACAGCACCGTGTCTTCCTTTGCAGATGACACCCGAATCTGCATGACAGTGTCTTCCATTGCAGACACTGCAAGGCTCCAGGCGGACATCAACCAAATCTTTCAGTGGGCTGCAGAAAACAATATGAAGTTCAACGATGAGAAATTTCAATTACTCAGATATGGTAAACACGAGGAAATTAAATCTTCATCAGAGTACAAAACAAATTCTGGCCACAAAATAGAGTGAAACACCAACGTCAAAGACCTGGGAGTGATCATGTCGGAGGATCTCACCTTCAAGGACCATAACATTGTATCGATCGCATCTGCTAGAAAAATGACAGGATGGATAATGAGAACCTTCAAAACAAGGGATGCCAAGCCCATGATGACACTCTTCAGGTCACTTGTTCTATCTAGGCTGGAATATTGCTGCACACTAACAGCACCTTTCAAGGCAGGTGAAATTGCCGACCTAGAAAATGTACAGAGAACCTTCACGGCGCGCATAACGGAGATAAAACACCTCAATTACTGGGAGCGCTTGAGGTTCCTGAACCTGTATTCCCTGGAACGCAGGCGGGAGAGATACATGATTATATACACCTGGAAAATCCTAGAGGGACTAGTACCGAACTTGCACACGAAAATCACTCACTACGAAAGCAAAAGACTTGGCAGACGATGCACCATCCCCCCAATGAAAAGCAGGGGTGTCACTAGCACGTTAAGAGACCATACAATAAGTGTCAGGGGCCCGAGACTGTTCAACTGCCTCCCAGCATACATAAGGGGGATTACCAACAGACCCCTGGCAGTCTTCAAGCTGGCACTGGACAAGCACCTAAAGTCGGTTCCTGATCAGCCGGGCTGTGGCTCGTACGTTGGTTTGCGTG
>NC_091315.1:38521753-38534253 GCF_038502225.1 Cherax quadricarinatus
CTATTTGTGCCCGTCTAGTTGTGGTTGCAGGGGTCGAGTCACAGCTCCTGGCCCCAACTCTTCACTGCCGCTATTCGGTCACTCTTCCCGCTCCATGAGCTTTATCATACCTCTTCTTAAAGCTATGTATGGATCCTGCCTCCACTACATCACTTCTCAAACTATTCCACTTCCTGACTACTCTGTGGCTGAAGAAATAATTCCTAGCATCCCTGTGGGTCATCTGAATCTTCAGCTTCCAACTTTGTCCCCTTGTTGCTGTGTCCCATCTCAGGAACATCCTGTCTCTGTCCACCTTGTCGATTCCTCTCAGTATTTTATATGTCGTTATCATATCCTCCCTATCTCTCCTGTCTTCCAGTGTCGTCAGGTCCATTTTTCTTAACGTCTCCTCTTAGGACATATCCCTTAACTCCGGAACTAGTCTTGTTGCAAACCTTTGCACTTTCTCTACTTTCTTTACATGCTTGGCTAGATGAGGGTTCCAAACTGGCGCTGCATACTCCAATATAGGCCTAACGTACACAGTGTATAGGGTCCTGAATGACTCCTTATTAAGATGGCGGAATGCTGTTCTTAAGTTTGCTAGGCGCCGTTTGCTGCAGCAGTTATTTGGTTGATGTGCGCCTCAGGAGATGTGCATGGTGTTATGCTCACTCCAGGATCCTTTTCTTTGAGTGAGTCTTGTAGGCTCTCTGTACTCCGTGTCATGTGGGTTTCCGATACGTGGATAGGGTAAGAATACTCACGTAGGCTGGTAGTACGTATAATATAACGGAAAGTGTGGGAAAGCGCCAACAGCCGACCTGCCTCTCTCTGCTCCCTATCTTGACTGACCCATGAGTGCCTACGGGTGAGGATGTTTGAAATCCTGCTATGGTCAGCAGCAATATGAATACAGTCAATGATTCACACAGACGGTTGGTAGTGAGTCATCTACTGGTACACTGGTTACTGGTAACTGGTTACTAGGAACTGGTACTACTACTGAGAGCTCGGCGACGCTAACGTATGTCGTCCCGACATACAACTAATACAAACTAGAGACGGCAGGTGTACGGCTTGGGCTGATTCTATACAATGTCAAAGTACACAACAATTGAACATTATAACATACATAAGTAGAATATTGGAATGGAAGCTTACGTAACTGAAACTGTAATGCAATACAAGGTATAATATAGCACAACTCATCGAATGAAATTCAACGTTGAGATTACACAATAGAAGTGATAAAAATCAATTTGATCGATCAATCTGTATTCATGTGATCTACGGATTCTGAGGAAGAAATATATACAAAGAAAGAAGTGTTTAACAGAAAGGCAGATTCGGTGCACTCAAATCTAGATTGTTAACTCTCAGAGTTCGGAGAGAACGTGAACACAAAAAAAAATTCTTGAATACTGATAAGTTGATACTGTAATTATTCATCTATACAGGTTATTTACATTTAACCCCAACTCTGCTAGGGTGAGATTGACATATGCAGAATGGGTGTCATCTCTGGGAGGATCAAACTCTGTAGCACTGGCTAACTCATGCTGTATTTGAGGCAAATCTGAATTGGTAGTTACAAATGATACTTGAGGATATCTCAATACCTGTCGTGTACGTAGGGAATAACGACATTCAGGTTGATCGTCTGACTGAGTATCAGAGGTAGAGAGTACAGGATCAGGAGGATTGTCAGAGTCTGTCACATTAGTCTGGGTTGGAACATTATTATCATCACATACTAACTTCATATGATCTAAATGCAATTCTTTATACTGACCAATACTAATTTCTCTAACCTTATACTTATTACCAGTGATATGTTCAACTACTCGATAAGGACCAACAAACTTTTGATCAAGCTTTGGCATTGCAGACGTTTTGTTAAAGTTAGTCAGCATAACTCTCGAACCTACTTTGATTTTGGATGGCTTTGCTCGAGTGTTTGCGACTCTTGTAAATTCTGCTGTTGATTTATGAAGTGTTTCACGGATTCTTCTAAAAACACTTTGAGCTAAGCTGGTACAAGTTGCTATGAAATCATCAGGGTTGTAATTTGGTTTCGGATTAGAATATAACAACTCATAAGGCAAACGTTTATCTACACCATACAATGCATAATGTGGAGTGTCACCTATAGAAACATTGTAAGCAGAATTTATAGCACACTGCACATCAGGTATAACTTCTTCCCAAGTTTCACTGTTGGGATTGATAGTGGCTCTCAAGACATCAAGTACTTTTTTATTGGTTCGTTCCGCTAACCCATTGCTGGCAGGATGATGAGGAACAATGGTGGATTCACCTTTGAGCTGCTGGCTCCCCACAAACAGTCTTCTAACGTCTTGAAATACCCTTAAATTCACGCCCACACCGGTGCCACCATTTGTCATGTGGGTTTCAGATACGTGGATAGGGTAAGAATACTCACGTAGGCTGGTAGTACGTATAATATAACGGAAAGTGTGGGAAAGCGCCAACAGCCGACCTGCCTCTCTCTGCTCCCTATCTTGACTGACCCATGAGTGCCTACGGGTGAGGATGTTTGAAATCCTGCTATGGTCAGCAGCAATATGAATACAGTCAATGATTCACACAGATGGTTGGTAGTGAGTCATCTACTAGTACACTGGTTACTGGTAACTGGTTACTAGGAACTGGTACTACTACTGAGATCCGTCTGTGGTCTTCATTACCGTTCCCCAGTCTTCATGACTTTGCACTTGGTGGGGTTGAACTCCAGGTGCCAATTGCTGGACCAGGTCTGCAGCCTGTCCAGATCCCTCTGTAGTCCTGTCTGGTCCTCGTTCGATTGAATTCTTCTCATCAAGTTCACATCATCTGCAAACAGGGACACTTCGGAGTCTATTCCTTCCCTCATGTCGTTCACAAATACCAGAAACAGCACTGGTCCTAGGACTGACCCCTGCGGCACCCCGCTCGTTACAGGCGGCCACTCTGACACCTCGCCACGTCCCATGACTCGCTGTTGCCTTCCTGACAGGTATTCCCTGATCCACTGTAGTGCCTTCCCTGTTATCCCTGCCTGGTCCTGCCTCTATGTGTGTGCGTGCGTGTGTGTGTGTGTGTGTGTGTGTGTGTGTGTGTGTGTGTGTGTGTGTGTGTGTGTGTGTGTGTGTGTGTGTGCGTGTGCGTGTGCGTGTTTAGAGTGACCTGAAAAAAAAAGAAATATGTTCATCATTATTCACTCCATCACTGTCTTGCCAGAGGCGCGCTTACACTGCAGTTAAAAAACTGTAACATGTTTCCACCGCTCCTGCAAAGCGTATCTCTCAGTGTACTGAGAGATAACACAGTAAGCGTATGGGATTCAGAGATTTTTAACAGCCTGCTATCATGCATAAAGGGGATTACGAACAGGGCCCTTCCTGTCTAGAAGAGGGACCTTGGTAAGTTCCTCAAGTCAGCTCCTGATCAGTCGAACATTGGTCTACTTATGGCCAACAGTAACAGCCTGGTTGACCAGCGCTTGGTCAACCAGGAGGACTGATCTGGACCGAGCCGCGGGGGGGGGGTTTCTTCCCCAACAACATCATTCAGATATCCTTTAGGCACCGCCATGGCCTCCTTCACCACCACACCACGACCACCACCACCACCACGACCACCCCACCACCACCACTCAACCACCACCACCACCACCACCACAACCACGACCACCCCACCACCACCACCACTTAACCACCACCACAACCACCACAACCACGACCACCCACCATAACCACCGCCACCACCATCACAACCACCACTGTCACCACCACAACCACCACCACAATAACACTCCAGCATCCTCTCCACAAGCACTCCACTCCCCTCTTCCTCCTTATAAGAACTCAATTCTTAACACTAACTTAACCCGGAACGACAATGGTGAAAGACTTTTTCTTCTACCAGCCGAGACATAATGGGGCAGTTGTTGAGTAGTTAGTAGAACCAGAGTGCAACCCTTAGTGAAAACGGAAGTACTCTTACTTAATTAACCCCCTTGATTATTTGTGTAAGGCAGAGCACCAGAGTTGAGTGGATAAACACACATATAACAGCAAAACCACTGTTAACAGAGACTTGAACACTGTATCGCTGATGCATAACACAGCATCCTCATTAGTCATGAACTGAGCAGGCGTTCCCCTCTCACACTGACGCTTCATCTGATTTCTGAGAGTGACATCACTCTTAAGGCTGATGTCATGATGTCTCTTGGGTGCCAGTGACTGTGATGGAATTAAATTGTTCGTCAGGCGCAAGATGCAAACTTCAGTGCGTGTTTGATGGGATCGCTTAATGTCAACAAACTTATTCATGCCCAGGTGAGTGAGAAGCCTGATTGTCACGTCACTCCTGAAGGTCAGGTCACTCTTCGTGACGTGAGGTCATGTCGGGTTTGAAGGTCAAGTCACAAAATGTGACGTGAGTGAATGTTGGCTTATTCCAGTGGTATTCATTGCGCGGCTCGCGCGATGACTCAATTGACTCAATTCACGGCTCTCGAAAAATATATAAATTAATTAATAAAAAAAATACATAGAAAAATAATTTTTCAAGTAAGATACATATTTTCATGAGGTGAGATGGAAGACGAAGTCACAGTAAGAGATAACATTCTAACATCCCTACCATAGTCGTACAGAAATCATACGTGTCCACTACGGGAAACTGATCAGGGACACGTCTAGCTCTAGGCGTCGGTGGTCTCGCTGAATCAGTTGAGTTCAAGCTTTCGGGGGAGACTGGACGTATTTCGTTACTCTTGGAGATTTGTGTTTGAAAATAGGCAACAGATATTTGAGACTGCGGCAACATATGTGAAAGTAACGACTGAACTGTTGCTGCTTGTGGAAGGTAGCTGCGATGGGCTAGTTTTACTTGAAACCAAAGTGCAGTCAAGTAGTGTCCGTTATGATGGATCGATTTGAGTTAAGCAGCAGCTAGCTGCTAGCACACTTCCGCTCATCACAGCATTAAGTAAGTTTGGTCTTTATTTTGCTATTAATAACAAGATATGCAGGCTAATATTACCATGTCTAATTTTTCTCATTTACTATATTGCACTAGCAGCTCAGTACTACTTAATTTAGTTGAGTTACGCTAACTTGCAGTAGCTGCGGCTCTCTCAATCAATGTGTTTAACCGAAGTGGCTCTCTTGCAAAAATTAGTGAATAACACTGGCTTATTCTCTCTTCATCTCAGCTGAGAAGTTAATGTGGCACCACAGACCAGCTCCGCCCAGAGAACACAAACAGTCCCACTGGGACAAACCAATCATGGAAAAGTCGCCAACACAATGCTCAACAACGCTTCAGGAAAAAACAAAGCTTGTCTCCTAGCGGTGAAGGTACCACATTCAGATTTTCTTTTAGCAGTTCACAAATCCTCCCTGGACATTCAACTCGACCCACAGGCTATTCGGATTGATGTAGCCCCTGACACAGCTGCCCCCATACTCGCCAAACATATGTGTACTTGCGGCAGGGTGTCAGTTGATAAATGTAGACTACATTGTCTCGTCTGTCATACATCAGAAGGGAAGTGTGCCAGACATGAAGTCAGCGACATCAAGACAAGTCTCGCCGCAGCCCGTTGCCCAGCTGAACGGGAACCCCAAGTATTGACATCTGATGGAAGCAAAAGCGTCCAGATGGAGTCACCATGATATCCTGGAAGAATGGTAAGCAAATTGCATGGGACTAAATCTGTGCCTCCACGTTGGCTGACACCTACTTGCCATACTGTGAAGCAGAAGGAGGTGCAGCCGCCAGTTTTAAAGGGACCCAGAAGATCAACAATTACAGAGGGTTGCCACCTTGCTAAAACTTCATCCCAGTAGGGTCGGAGACCCTTGGAGCATGGGGCAAGTGTGCTCTAAAAATTCCTTAAAGGGTTAGGTGAAAAACTCATCACAGAAACCAAGGACCCCACAGAGGCCATCTTCCTCTTTCAGAGACTCAGTGTTGCGATCCAGAGGTGAAATGCCTGCAGCATTCTGGGAACAAGGCCCACCGCAGGGGAGCTGGGTGAAGTATTTGAGATGTAGACTCCAAGATGTCTTTTATGTTGTTCTCCTTCCCATTGTGTCTTTGCTAATGTATTTTATTTATAAATAAAGTTCACATAGAATATAGAGGGTGGTAATAAAAGAAAATATTCAAACAGTTTCGGGGAGAATCTAGAGTTTTCCCTGAAGTACGTTTATTGTCTTCTCTGAGGATGAGTCCCTAGTCCAGTTCCAGAGGTGGTACCTCCCTATATATATAATATAAATGTACACACACACACACACACACACACACACACACACATTTTTTTTTATTATTATTATCACACTGGCCGATTCCCACCAAGGCAGGGTGGCCCGAAAAAGAAAAACTTTCACCATCATTCACTCCATCACTGTCTTGCCAGAAGGGTGCTTTACACTACAGTTTTTAAACTGCAACATTAACACCCCTCCTTCAGAGTGCAGGCACTGTACTTCCCATCTCCAGGACTCAAGTCCGGCCTGCCGGTTTCCCTGAATCCCTTCATAAATGTTACTTTGCTCACACTCCAACAGCACGTCAAGTATTAAAAACCATTTGTCTCCATTCACTCCTATCAAACACGCTCACGCATGCCTGCTGGAAGTCCAAGCCCCTCGCACACAAAACCTCCTTTACCCCCTCCCTCCAACCCTTCCTAGGCCGACCCCTACCCCGCCTTCCTTCCACTACAGACTGATACACTCTTGAAGTCATTCTGTTTCGCTCCATTCTCTCTACATGTCCGAACCACCTCAACAACCCTTCCTCAGCCCTCTGGACAACAGTTTTGGTAATCCCGCACCTCCTCCTAACTTCCAAACTACGAATTCTCTGCATTATATTCACACCACACATTGCCCTCAGACATGACATCTCCACTGCCTCCAGCCTTCTCCTCGCTGCAACATTCATCACCCACGCTTCACACCCATATAAGAGCGTTGGTAAAACTATACTCTCATACATTCCCCTCTTTGCCTCCAAGGACAAAGTTCTTTGTCTCCACAGACTCCTAAGTGCACCACTCACTCTTTTTCCCTCATCAATTCTATGATTCACCTCATCTTTCATAGACCCATCCGCTGACACGTCCACTCCCAAATATCTGAATACGTTCACCTCCTCCATACTCTCTCCCTCCAATCTGATATTCAATCTTTCATCACCTAATCTTTTTGTTATCCTCATAACCTTACTCTTTCCTGTATTCACCTTTAATTTTCTTCTTTTGCACACCCTACCAAATTCATCCACCAATCTCTGCAGCTTCTCTTCAGAATCTCCCAAGAGCACAGTGTCATCAGCAAAGAGCAGCTGTGACAACTCCCACTTTGTGTGTGATTCTTTATCTTTTAACTCCACGCCTCTTGCCAAGACCCTCGCATTTACTTCTCTTACAACCCCATCTATAAATATATTAAACAACCACGGTGACATCACACATCCTTGTCTAAGGCCTACTTTTACTGGGAAAAAATTTCCCTCTTTCCTACATACTCTAACTTGAGCCTCACTATCCTCGTAAAAACTCTTCACTGCTTTCAGTAACCTACCTCCTACACCATACACTTGCAACATCTGCCACATTGCCCCCCTATCCACCCTGTCATACGCCTTTTCCAAATCCATAAATGCCACAAAGACCTCTTTAGCCTTATCTAAATACTGTTCACTTATATGTTTCACTGTAAACACCTGGTCCACACACCCCCTACCTTTCCTAAAGCCTCCTTGTTCATCTGCTATCCTATTCTCCGTCTTACTCTTAATTCTTTCAATTATAACTCTACCATACACTTTACCAGGTACACTCAACAGACTTATCCCCCTATAATTTTTGCACTCTCTTTTATCCCCTTTGCCTTTATACAAAGGAACTATGCATGCTCTCTGCCAATCCCTAGGTACCTTACCCTCTTCCATACATTTATTAAATAATTGCACCAACCACTCCAAAACTATATCCCCACCTGCTTTTAACATTTCTATCTTTATCCCATCAATCCCGGCTGCCTTACCCCCTTTCATTTTACCTACTGCCTCACGAACTTCCCCCACACTCACAACTGGCTCTTCCTCACTCCTACAAGATGTTATTCCTCCTTGCCCTATACACGAAATCACAGCTTCCCTATCTTCATCAACATTTAACAATTCCTCAAAATATTCCCTCCATCTTCCCAATACCTCTAACTCTCCATTTAATAACTCTCCTCTCCTATTTTTAACTGACAAATCCATTTGTTCTCTAGGCTTTCTTAACTTGTTAATCTCACTCCAAAACTTTTTCTTATTTTCACCAAAATTTGTTGATAACATCTCACCCACTCTCTCATTTGCTCTCTTTTTACATTGCTTCACCACTCTCTTAACCTCTCTCTTTTTCTCCATATACTCTTCCCTCCTTGCATCACTTCTACTTTGTAAAAACTTCTCATATGCTAACTTTTTCTCCCTTACTACTCTCTTTACATCATCATTCCACCAATCGCTCCTCTTCCCTCCTGCACCCACTTTCCTGTAACCACAAACTTCTGCTGAACACTCTAACACTACATTTTTAAACCTACCCCATACCTCTTCGACCCCATTGCCTATGCTCTCATTAGCTCATCTATCCTCCAATAGCTGTTTATATCTTACCCTAACTGCCTCCTCTTTTAGTTTATAAACCTTCACCTCTCTCTTCCCTGATGCTTCTATTCTCCTTGTATCCCATCTACCTTTTACTCTCAGTGTAGCTACAACTAGAAAGTGATCTGATATATCTGTGGCCCCTCTATAAACATGTACATCCTGAAGTCTACTCAACAGTCTTTTATCTACCAATACATAATCCAACAAACTACTGTCATTTCGCCCTACATCATATCGTGTATACTTATTTATCCTCTTTTTCTTAAAATATGTATTACCTATAACTAAACCCCTTTCTATACAAAGTTCAATCAAAGGGCTCCCATTATCATTTACACCTGGCACCCCAAACTTACCTACCACACCCTCTCTAAAAGTTTCTCCTACTTTAGCATTCAGGTCCCCTACCACAATTACTCTCTCACTTGGTTCAAAGGCTCCTATACATTCACTTAACATCTCCCAAAATCTCTCTCTCTCCTCTGCATTCCTCTCTTCTCCAGGTGCATACACGCTTATTATGACCCACTTCTCGCATCCAACCTTTACTTTAATCCACATAATTCTTGAATTTACACATTCATATTCTCTTTTCTCCTTCCATAACTGATCATTTAACATTACTGCTACCCCTTCCTTTGCTCTAACTCTCTCAGATACTCCAGATTTAATCCCATTTATTTCCCCCCACTGAAACTCTCCTACCCCCTTCAGCTTTGTTTCGCTTAGAGCCAGGACATCCAACTTCTTTTCATTCATAACATCAGCAATCATCTGTTTCTTGTCATCCGCACTACATCCACGCACATTTAAGCATCCCAGTTTTATAAAGTTTTTCTTCTTCTCTTTTTTAGTAAATGTATACAGGAGAAGGGGTTACTAGCCCATTGCTCCCGGCATTTTAGTCGCCTCATACGACACGCATGGCTTACGGAGGAAAGATTCTTTTCCACTTCCCCATGGACAATAGAAGAAATAAAAAAGAACAAGAGCTATTTAGAAAAAGGAGAAAAACCTAGATGTATGTATATATATATATATGCATGTGCGTGTCTGTGAAGTGTGACCAAAGTGTAAGTAGGAGTAGCAAGATATCCCTGTTATCTAGCGTGTTTATGAGACAGAAAAAGATACATATATATACATATATATACATATATATATACCTAGACATATATATACATATATATATACATAGACATATATAATGCAATAAGATCACAGTAAACAGGTGATTTCAGAATATGCAAAACAACCACTGTGAAAGAATAGAGAAATTCCAAGCGCTTTCGTGACTACTAACATTATCAAGGAACAATGAAAGTAAAGCATCAAAGGAAGGTATTTAAAGGGGTAGCCCGCACCTCACTGTCAGATCCCACAACAAAGAAGCACCTGACATGAGACAGCAGGCCCGCCGGCCGAACTAGACATGTCCTTCACACAACCCACCAACAAGCTATTCTACCCAAGAAATAAGAAATTTTAAATTTTTTATTATTTGTCAAATGTATTATTAAATTCTTCCCAAATTCTTTTAATTATAAATGGATCTAATTTATATAAACCAATGGAAATATTCATATTATTGGCAAAACTGCTTTTTATGAAACAAGATTCAATTATATTCCTGTCGAGCATGGACTTTCATTGTTCCTTGATAATATGAGTAGTCACGAAAGCGCTTGGAATTTCTCTATTCTATATATATATATATATATATATATATATATATATATATATATATATATATATATATATATATATATATATATATATATTTACTTATTCAGATACTTGTTAACATGATGGACTCACCTCGGAAAGCTGAGTCCAGCCCTCACAGTACACCATAGTTCTCTGATGTTCCATTTTATGATTCTTTTGGTCACAAGTAAACCTAGTAATGCGAGAACCTAATAACGCAAAGCCTAGGGCTACAAGAGCCTAGTGATGCAAAATCCAGGTGAAGCAAGATCCAGTAGACCCAAGAATCAAATGACGCAGGAAAACCAGGATATATTTGGGTCCACAAGAGTACAAGCCCAGATGTTTGTGGCCGACCTGCTCACACCATCTCTAAATTACTCTCCAAAACTCTATTCCAGCAGAATAAAGCTTTGAAAGTTATCCATCAGAACATGTGCAGAAGTTTTCAAGAGGAAATTGGACATGAACCTTCGCAAAGCGCCAGATCAACCAGGCTCTGATGGATATGTGGCCAGTGGACCACCGGCAGTAACAGCCTGGTTGGTCAATCAAGCACCAGACAAGCCTGACCCAGGGCCGGGCTGCGAGAGTAGGACAACTCTCGAAAGCTTTCACTGGTATATAAAAGATTGTCACTGTCTAGACACCTCAATCTTACCAAGAAGTTATGTCTCCTCTGTAAGTCTCAACCCAAGAAGGCGAGAACATCTGATAACTTCATCCCAAGAAGGTGAGAACATCTGATAACTTCATCCCAAGAAGGTGAGAACATCTGATAACTTCATCCCAAGAAGGTGAGAACATCTGATAACTTCATCCCAAGAAGGTGAGAACATCTGATAACTTCATCCCAAGAGGTGAGAACATCTGATAACTTCATCCCAAGAAGGTGAGAACATCTGATAACTTCATCCCAAGAAGGTGAGAACATCTGATAACTTCATCCCAAGAAGGTGAGAACATCTGATAACTTCATCCCAAGAAGGTGAGAACATCTGATAACTTCATCCCAAGAAGGTGAGAACATCTGATAACTTCATCCCAAGAAGGTGAGAACATCTGATAACTTCATCCCAAGAAGGTGAGAACATCTGATAACTTCATCCCAAGAAGGCGAGAAAATCTGATAACTTCATCCCAAGAAGGTGAGAACATCTGATAACTTCATCCCAAGAAGGTGAGAACATCTGATAACTTCATCCCAAGAAGGTGAGAACATCTGATAACTTAAGTCCAAGAAGACGAAACAGCGTGGAAGCCTCACAGAGACCAATACTTAGAGAAAGAACACTATCACCAATACCATGGCTATCACCACCACCATAACTATCACCACCACCATGACTATCACCACCACCATGACTATCACCACCACCATGACTATCACCACCACCATGACTATCACCACCACCATAACTATCACCACCACCATAACTATCACCACCACCATGACTATCACCACCACCATGACTATCACCACCACCATGACTATCACCACCACCATGACCATCACCACCACCATGACTATCACCACCACCATGACTATCTCCACTACCATGACTATCAAAACCACCATGACTATCACCACCACCATGACTATCACCACCACCATGACTATCACCACCATCATGACTATCACCACCACCATGACTATCACCACCACCATGACTATCACCACCACCATGACTATCTCCACTACCATGACTATCACCACCACCATGACTATCACCACCATGACTATCACCACCACCATGACTATTACCACCACCATGACTATCACCACCACCATGACTAATACCACCATGACTATCACCACCACCATGACTATCACCACCACCATAACTATCACCACCACCATGGCTATCACCACCACCATGACTATCACCACCACCATGACTATCACCACCACCATGACTATCACCACTACCATGACTATCACCACCACCATGACTATCACCACCACCATGGCTATCACCACCACCATGACTATCACCACCACCATGACTATCTCCACTACCATGACTATCTCCACTACCATGACTATCACCACCACCATGACTATCACCACCACCATGACTATCACCACCACCATGACTATCACCACCACCATGACT
>NC_091315.1:38539253-38589253 GCF_038502225.1 Cherax quadricarinatus
ACAGGTAGCTTCCTAATTAACTAGGGGAAGTTGACAGCTTAATGACGGTGGGGTAATTAAGGAAGCGAGGGAGGCGGTGTGTTAAGAGATAATGAGGTAAATGACACTTGCTTAGACGTCTTGTAAGGTAATGCTTCTTCTCTCAACTGCCTTCCTGACCACCTTAGAGGGAATTGACATTATAAAAGCTTCTAATTGGTGCCTTCAGCCATCCCTGGGTATTCATAGTATCGTGTGTCATCCAAGAATGTGCGAATATTATATGTTTGTGGGTTGAACGTTATGTGTGTGTAACAGTGTAATAAAATTCCAGTGACGATAATGCTCATTGTAGAATTCCCTGTGTTTAATGACCAATAGTTTAAGCAGAGTTTGCCTCGTGAAACCACCGTGCAGGAAGACTCTGTTGGAGGATTCTAAACTCAGTTTATGTTTCACCAGTTGCAACCCTTATTCATGCAACTGATGTTAAGGGTCTTCTAGCACACGCAAGATCATGGGAAGTCACTGAGGACAGTTCTTACTGTGGGAGGAGTGTTCACACGAGTGCCCAAACAAGTCTGAGACTTCTCTGTGATCCCGACCCCCCGCCGCCCAGCCTTACACTGGAACTCTTATAATGGACAAAGTAATGACGACTCTGGATAACTCCACTTGGCAGCATCGTGTACAATGACCAGAGTGGTAAAAGAAATATTGTTTATTCAGTGGAACTCACTTGCACAGGACCATAACGACAGTGACGTGACACAGTGCCAGTTATAAACTAACTCTACCTTTTAGTCAAGCACTTAACCAATTGACACTAATAACAAGTGGGATTAGGTATGCTTGACAAACGATCCCCACTAGTCAGTGTCAGCTGACAACTTCCACCCACCTTAATGCAAGTGGCAGTCTTAATGGCTATTAGGACTGGAGGAACCACTTAATTGTGAAGTGACATTTTTCTAAAGCTCTTAACTGACACAATGTCAAGTGTAAGCTTGACACCCCGGCTCTACTACCTCCTCTTACTCGTGACAGCCTGCAGTTGCACCGCCAGCAAGCCGAAGATGAGAGGAGGACTTGAGAACAGTAAGTTCAACCAGAAGTGTTTCCTTCCATTCTTATCTTGGTTTACAGAATATGAAGCTTCGGTGTACATAGATGTTGAATTCAGCACAACTACTTGTCCAAGCTTATGTCAGTGCATGTATCTGTCCAAAGCAAAACGGCTACATATACTTCATGTGTACGTTCATGAGACAATAAAGGACGTTCAATAGAACTAAGTCACGCTGATTTTGATGGGTTAATCTACGTTAAAACTGCACAATTTAACACAGCCGTATAAACATAACAACCAGATGTATTTCTGGCTCTTTACGAGCGACTGACGCATCACACAGCCCTTCAATTACTACTTTCACTCACAACATATCAAAATTTTGATAGAAAAAGTTGTGAGTTAAGCTGCATTACTTTTATTGTAGTATGTTAGCGTGTGTGTAAGTTGTTTATGCGTGTGTGTGTGTGTAAGTTGTTCATGCGTGTGTGTGTGTGTGTAAGTTGTTGATGCGTGTGTGTGTGTGTAAGTTGTTGATGCTTGTGTGTGTGTGTAAGTTGTTGATGCTTGTGTGTGTGTGTGTGTGTGTGTGTGTGTGTGTGTGTGTGTGTGTGTGTGTGTGTGTGTGTGTGTGTGTAAGTTGGCCTGAAGCATCAACGCACTTGCCAAGACTGTCTAATATAATTTAAGAGAAATTATGTTATATTATATTGAAGGTTTTAGTTCTGGATACCTATAAATACAAGAAATCATTAACACAGTGTCAAAACAGAAAACAAAACCTACAGTATAGTTTGATTTGATAACACAGAGAACATCGTGTATGCTCAGAGAAGGTATAGTGAATTTTGTGGTTACCCAGGTAACCACAATACAGTAGGTATCCACAATACTTTGGTACCCACAATACCCAAGTAACCACAATACCGAGGTAATCACAGTACAGTAGGTATCCACAATACCCAAGTACTCACAATACCTACGTAATCACAATACCTAAGTATCCACAATACCCAGGTATCCACAATACCCATGTAACCACAGTACAGTAGGCATCAACAATACCCAGGTATCCACAATACCCAGGTAACCACAATACCCAGGTAACCACAATACCCGGGCAACCACAATACCAAGGTAATCACAAATACTCAAATAACCACAATAGGTAACCCTCTTCCCCGGGATACCTGAAAAGTATAATACTGAAGTATCCGCACCAGGTATCCCCTCCCCGGGAATATTTAATTATGTCCTTAGTACAGACATTGTTTAAATATATGATTAGTGTTCTCTGTAAAGGCATATGTAATTAACCTAATTAACCTAAATAAAAATTATTATTATTATTATTATTATTATTATTATTATTATTATTATTATTATTATTATTATTAAATGTTACTGTTAGAATAAATACGAGCGTGGAACAGAACAGCATACTTGAGAACACAGCAACAGGTGTGGGAACAGAACAACAGGTGTGGTAATAAATTAGCAGAAGTGGTGAATAATCAACAGGTGTGGGAACTTATCAACAGGTGTGGGAACTAATCAACAGGCGTGGGAACTAATCAACAGATGTGGGAACTAATCAACAGGCGTGGTAACTAATCAACAGGTGTGGGAACTAATCAACAGGTGTGGTAACTAATCAACAGGTGTGGTAACTAATCAACAAGTGTGGTAACTAATCAACAGGTGTGGTAACTAATCAACAGGTGTGGGAACTAATCAACAGGTGTGGGAACTAATCAACAGGTGTTGGAAGAAAACAAAACAGACTCAAAGAACAAACGGGAAAAAAATAACAGATATTTAAGCAAAGCAACAGGCGAGTGAGTAAAATAACAGACGTAGGAACAAAACAACAGGAGTATGAAAGAAGCAACAGGAGTGGGAACAAAACAACAGGAGTGGAAAAAAAACAACAGGAGTAGGAACAAAAAGTAACAGGAATGTGAACAAAAACCAACAACAGCGGGAACAAAAACAACAGTCAGTGATGAACAATGGTACAATAGCAACTTCGGGGATCAAAAGAGCTTAAAAGTTTTTTGAACATAATTTAAGTTCTTTGTTATTTGTTCACTTTTAGTCTCTTGTTAAGCGCATCAGTTTACCCTTCAACAAATTCTTATTGTTCACCAGAGTTCACTAGCGATCATAATGAACATTTTATGAATGATTTTTTTCCGAAGCTCTGTTTGTAATTGTTCACTGTCGTTCGTCATTGTTCATCATTGTTCATTGATGTTCATCATTGTTCACTGTTCAAATCCAATCCCTGAATTCCGTTTTAATTCGTTAATATTATCTATGACAACGTTTATTTTGATGTGTGTGTGGAGCTGCTCTCTCCTGCCTCGGATCACACCTAACTTCATCCTGTTTCTCCCCCCCCCATGAACTAAGACCATTACTAAGGTCTGGCAGAAGGGTCTAGGACCTAACAGATAAAATTAGACCTCTCAGACTTTCGCTCACTCGCGCTGCAGGTTACAACTCACTGACGATCATTAAGGGTGACGTCAAATGACGTTTCGGTCTGTGCTGGACCGTCATCAAGTCTTGCCTAGATAATGGCTCAGCAAGGACCGAAACATCGTCTGAAGTTCCAGAGTTAGTTGTGAATTGTTCCAGTCACGGTATTGAGTACCAGTTAACAGTAGTTCCACTCACGGTATTTGTTCTAGTTAGCAATTGTTCCAACCAGGGTATTGTGTACTAGTTAGTAGTTGTACCAGCCAGGGCATTGTATAATAGTAGTTGTACCAGCCAGGGTATTGTGTACTAATTAGTAGTTGTACCAGCCAAGGTATTGTGTACTAGTTAGTAATTGTTCCAGCCAGGGCATTGTGTACTAGTTAGTAGTTGTACCAGCCACGGTAATGTGTACTAAATAGTAGTTGTTCCAGAAAGGGTATTGTGTACTAGTCAGTAGTTGTTCCAGCCAGGGTATTGGATCCAAGTAGTTGTTCCAGCCAGGGTATTTTGTACTAGTTAGTAGTTGTTCCAGCGAAGATATTGTGTACTAGTTAGTAGTTGTACCAGCCAGGGTATTGTGTACTAGTTAGTAGTTGTACCAGCCAGGGTATTGTGTACTAGTTACTTGTACCAGCCAGGGTATTGTGTACTAGTTAGTAGTTGTACCAGCCAGAGTATTGTATACTAGTTAGTAATTGTACCAGCCAGGGTATTGTGTACTAGTTAGTAGTTGTACCAGCCAGGGTATTGTGTACTAGTTAGTAGTTGTACCAGCAGGGTATTGTAAACTAGTTAGTAGTTGTACCAGCCAGGGTATTGTGTACTAGTTAGTAGTTGCACCAGCCACGGTATTGTATACTAGTTAGTAGTTGTTACAGCCAGGGTATTGTGTACTAGTTAGTTGTACCAGCCAGGGTACTGTGTACTAGTTAGTTGTACCAGCCAGGGTATTGTGTACTAGTTAGTTGTACCAGCTAGGGTATTGTGCACTAGTTAGTAGTTGTACCAGCCAGGGTATTGCGTACTAGTTAGTAGTTGTACCAGCCAGGGTATTGTGTACTAGTTAGTAGTTGTACCAGTCAGGGTATTGTGTACTAGTTAGTAGTTGTACCAGCCAGGCTATTGTGTACTAGTTAGTAGTTGTACCAGCCAGTGTATTGTGTACTAGTTAGTAGTTGTACCAGCCAGGGTATTGTGTACTAGTTAGGAGTTGTACCAGCCAAGATATTGTGTACTAGTTAGTAGTTATACCAGCCAGGGTATTGGGTACTAGTTGGTAGTTATACCTGCCAGGGTATTGTGTACTAGTTAATAGTTGTTCCAGCCAGGGTATTGTGTACTTGTTAGCAGTTGTATCAGCCAGGGCATTGAGTACTAGTTAGTAGTTGTACCAGCCTGGGTATTGTGAACTAGCTAGTAGTTGTACTAGCCAGGGTATTGTGTGCTAGTTAGTTGTACCAGCCGGGGTATTGTATACTAGTTTGTAGTTGTACCAGCAAGGGTATTGTATACAAGTTAGTAGTTGTACCAGCCAGGGTATTGTGTACTAGATAGTAGATGTACCAGCCAGGGTATTGTATAATAGTTAGTAGATGTACCAGCCAGGGTATTGTGTACTAGTTAGTAGTTGTACCAGCCAGAGTATTGTGTACTAGTTAGTAGTTGTACCAGCCAGAATATTGTGTACTAGTTAGTAGTTGTACCAGCCAGGGTATTGTGTACTAGTTAGTAGTTGTACCAGCCAGAGTACTGTGTACTAGTTAGTTTTTGTACCAGCCAGGGTATTGTGTACTAGTTATTAGTTGTACCAGCCTGGGTATTGCGTACTAGTTAGTAGTTGCACCAGCCAGGTATTGTATACTAGTTAGTAGTTGTACCAGCCAGGGTATTGTATACTAGTTAGTAATTGTACCAGCGAGGGTATTTTGTACTAGTTAGTAGTTGTACCAGCCAGGGTATTGTGTACTAGTTAGTAGTTGTACCAGCCAGGGTATAGTGTACTAGTTAGTAGTTGTACCAGCCAGGGTATAGTGCACTAGTTAGTAGTTGTACAAGCCAAGGTATTGTGTACTAGCTAGTAGTTGTACCAGCCCGGGTATTGTGTTCCAATTAGTAGTTGTACGAGCCAGGGTATTGTATACTAGTTAGTAGGTGTACCAGGCAGGGTATTGTGTACTATTTAGTAGTTGTACCAGTCAAAGTACTGTGTACTAGTTAGTAGTGTACCAGGCAGGGTATTGTGTACTAGATAGTAGTTGTACCAGCCTGGGTATTGTGTACTAGTTAATAGTTGTACCAGGCAGGGTATTGTGTACTAGTTAGTAGTTGTACCAGCCAGGGTATTGTGTACTTGTTAGTAGTTGTACCAGCCAGGGTATTGTGTACCAGTTAGTAGTTGTACCAGCCAGGGTATTGTGTACTGTTTAGTAGTTGTACCAGCCAGAGTATTGTGTACTAGTTAGCAGTTGTACCAGCCAGGGTATTGTGTACTAGTTAGTAGTTGTACCAGCCAGAGTATTGTGTACTAGTTAGTAGTTGTACCAGCCATGGTATTGTGTACTAGTTAGTAGTTGTACCAGTCAGGGTATTGTGTACCAGTTAGTAGTTGTACCAGCCAGGGTATTGTGTACTATTTAGTAGTTTTACCAGTCAGGGTATTGTGTACTAGTTAGAAGTTGTAGCAGCCAGGGTATTGTGTACTAGTTACTAGTTTTACCAGCCAGGGTATTGTATACTAATTAGTAGTTGTACCAGCCAGGGTATTGTGTACTAGTTAGTAGTTGTACCAGCCAGGGTATAGTGCACTAGTTAGTAGTTGTACCAGCCAGGGTACTGTGTACTAGCTAGTAGTTGTACCAGCCCGGGTATTGTGTTCCAATTAGTAGTTGTACCAGCCAGGGTATTGTATACTAGTTAGTAGTTGTACCAGGCAGGGTATTGTGTACTATTTAGTAGTTGTACCAGTCAGGGTACTGTGTACTAGTTATTAGTGTACCAGCCAGGGTATTGTTTACTAGTCAGTAGTTGTACCAGCCAGGGTATAGTGTACTAGTTAGTAGTTGTACCAGCCAGAGTATTGTGCACTAGTTAGTGGTTGTACCAGCCAGGGTATTGTGTACTAGTTAGTAGTTGTACCAGCCAGGGTATTGTGTACCAGTTAGTAGTTGTACCAGCCAGGGTATTGCGTACTATTTAGTAGTTGTACCAGCCAGGGTATTGTGTACTAGTTAGAAGTTGTAGCAGCCAGGGTATTGTGAACTAGTTACTAGTTGTACCAGCCAAGGTATTGTGTACTAGTTAGTAGTTGTACCAGCCAGGGTATTGTGTATTAGTTAGTTGTTGTACCAGCCAGGGTATTGTGTACTAGATAGTAGTTGTACCATCCAGGGTATTGTGTACTAGTTAGCAGTTGTACCAGCCAGGGTATTGTATACTAGTTAGCAGTTCTACCAACCAGGCTATTGTGTATTAGTTAGTTGTACCAGCCAGGGTATTGGTTACTAGTTAGTAGTTGTACCAGTCAGGGTATTGTGTAGTAGTTAGTAGTTGTACCAGCCAGGGTATTGTGTACTAGTTAGTAGTTGTACCAGCCTGGGTATTGTATACTAGTTAGTAGTTGTACCAGCCAGGGTATTGCGTACTATTTAGTGGTTGTACCAGTCAGGGTATTGTGTACTAGTTAGTAGTTGTATCAGCCTGGGTATTGTGTACTAGTTAGTAGTTGTACCAGCCTGGTTATTGTGTACTAGTTAGTAGTTGTTCCAGCCAGGATATTGTGTACTAGTTAGTATTTGTACCAGCCAGGGTATTGTATACTAATTAGTAGTTGTACCAGCCAGGGTATTGTGTACTAGTTAGTAGTTGTACCAACCTGGGTATTGTGTAATAGTTAGTAGTTGTACCAGCCAGTGTATTGTGTACTAGTTAGTTGTACCAGCCAGGGTATTGTGTACTAGTTAGTAGTTGTACCTGCCAGGGTATTGTGTACTATTTAGTAATCGTACCAGCCAGGGTATTGTGTACTAGTTAGTAGTTGTACCAGCCAGGGTATTGTGTACTAGTTAGTAGTTGTACCAGCCAGAGTATTGTGTACTAGTTAGTAGTTGTACCAGCCATGGTATTGTGTACTAGTTAGTAGTTGTACCAGTCAGGGTATTGTATACCAGTTAGTAGTTGTACCAGCCAGGGTATTGTGTACTATTTAGTAGTTTTACCAGTCAGGGTATTGTGTACTAGTTAGAAGTTGTAGCAGCCAGGGTATTGTGTACTAGTTACTAGTTTTACCAGCCAGGGTATTGTATACTAATTAGTAGTTGTACCAGCCAGGGTATTGTGTACTAGTTAGTAGTTGTACCAGCCAGGGTATAGTGCACTAGTTAGTAGTTGTACCAGCCAGGGTACTGTGTACTAGCTAGTAGTTGTACCAGCCCGGGTATTGTGTTCCAATTAGTAGTTGTACCAGCCAGGGTATTGTATACTAGTTAGTAGTTGTACCAGGCAGGGTATTGTGTACTATTTAGTAGTTGTACCAGTCAGGGTACTGTGTACTAGTTATTAGTGTACCAGCCAGGGTATTGTGTACTAGTTAGTAGTTGTACCAGCCAGGGTATAGTGTACTAGTTAGTAGTTGTACCAGCCAGAGTATTGTGCACTAGTTAGTGGTTGTACCAGCCAGGGTATTGTGTACTAGTTAGTAGTTGTACCAGCCAGGGTATTGTGTACCAGTTAGTAGTTGTACCAGCCAGGGTATTGTGTACTATTTAGTAGTTGTACCAGCCAGGGTATTGTGTACTAGTTAGAAGTTGTAGCAGCCAGGGTATTGTGAACTAGTTACTAGTTGTACCAGCCAAGGTATTGTGTACTA
Organism: Cherax quadricarinatus; assembly: GCF_038502225.1. Lineage (NCBI taxonomy): Eukaryota > Metazoa > Arthropoda > Malacostraca > Decapoda > Parastacidae > Cherax > Cherax quadricarinatus. The sequence goes on from NC_091315.1 coordinate 38,547,653, forward strand.
GTTAGTAGTTGTACCAGCCAGGGTATTGTGTATTAGTTAGTTGTTGTACCAGCCAGGGTATTGTGTACTAGTTAGTAGTTGTACCATCCAGGGTATTGTGTACTAGTTAGCAGTTGTACCAGCCAGGGTATTGTATACTAGTTAGCAGTTCTACCAACCAGGCTATTGTGTATTAGTTAGTTGTACCAGCCAGGGTATTGTGTACTAGTTAGTAGTTGTACCAGTCAGGGTATTGTGTAGTAGTTAGTAGTTGTACCAGCCAGGGTATTGTGTACTAGTTAGTAGTTGTACCAGCCTGGGTATTGTATACTAGTTAGTAGTTGTACCAGCCAGGGTATTGCGTACTATTTAGTGGTTGTACCAGTCAGGGTATTGTGTACTAGTTAGTAGTTGTATCAGCCTGGGTATTGTGTACTAGTTAGTAGTTGTACCAGCCTGGTTATTGTGTACTAGTTAGTAGTTGTTCCAGCCAGGATATTGTGTACTAGTTAGTATTTGTACCAGCCAGGGTATTGTATACTAATTAGTAGTTGTACCAGCCAGGGTATTGTGTACTAGTTAGTAGTTGTACCAACCTGGGTATTGTGTAATAGTTAGTAGTTGTACCAGCCAGTGTATTGTGTACTAGTTAGTTGTACCAGCCAGGGTATTGTGTACTAGTTAGTAGTTGTACCAGCCAGGGTATTGTGTACTATTTAGTAATTGTACCAGCCAGGGTATTGTGTACTAGTTAGTAGTTGTACCAGCCAGGGTATTGTGTACTAGTTAGTAGTTGTACCAGCCAGGGTATTGTGTACCAGTTAGTAGTTGTACCAGCCTGGGTATTGTGTACTAGTTAGTAATTGTACCAGCCAGGGTATTGTGTACTAGTTAGTAGTTGTACCAGCCAGGGTATTGTGTACTAGTTAGTAGTTGTACCAGCCAGGGTATTGTGTACTAGTTAGTAGTTGTACCAGCCAGGGTATTGTGTACTAGTTAGTAGTTGTAGCAACCAGGGTATTGTGTACTAGTTAGTAGTTGTACCAGCCACGGTATTGTGTACCAGTTAGTAGTTGTACCAGCCAGGGTATTGTGTACCAGTTAATAGTTGTACCAGCCAGGGTATTGTGTACCTGTTAGTAGTTGTACCAGCCAGGGTATTGTGTACCAGTTAGTAGTTGTACCAGCCAGGGTATTGTGTACTAGTTAGTAGTTGTACCAGCCAGGGTATTGTGTACTAGTTAGTAGTTGTACCAGCCAGGGTATTGTGTACCAGTTAGTAGTTGTTCCAGCCAGGGTATTGTGTACTAGTTAGTAGTTGTACCAGCCAGGGTATTGTGTACCAGTTAGTAGTTGTACCAGCCAGGGTATTGTGTACTAGTTAGTAGTTGTTCCAGCCAGGGTATTGTGTACCAGTTCGTAGTTGTACCAGCCAGGGTATTGTGTACCAGTTAGTAGTTGTACCAGCCAGGGTATTGTGTACCAGTTAGTAGTTGTACCAGCCAGAATATTGTGTACTAGTTAGTAGTTGTACCTGCCAGGGTATTGTGTACTAGTTAGTAGTTGTACCAGCCAGGGTATTGTGTACTAGTTAGTAGTTGTACCAACCAGGGTATTGTGTACTAGTTAGTAGTTGTACCAACCAGGGTATCGTGTACTAGTTAGTAGTTGTACCAACCAGGGTATTGTGTACTAGTTAGTAGTTGCACCAACCAGGGTATTGTGTACTAGTAAGTAGTTGTACCGGCCAGGGTATTGTGTACCAGTTACTAGTTGTACCAACCAGGGTATTGTGTACTAGTTAGTAGTTGTACCAACCAGGGTATTGTGTACTAGTTAGTAGTTGTACCAGCCAGGGTATTGTGTACTAGTTAGTAGTTGTACCTACCAGGGTATTGTGTGCTAGTTAGTAGTTGTACCAACCAGGGTATTTTGTACTAGTTAGTAGTTGTACCAACCAGGGTATTGTGTACGAGTTAGTAGTTGTACCAACCAGGTTATTGTGTACCAGTTAGTAGTTGTACCAACCAGGGCATTGTGTACTAATTAGTAGTTGTACCAGCCAGGGTATTGTGTACTAGTTAGTAGTTGTACCAACCATGGTATTGTGTACTAGTTAGTAGTTGTACCAGCCGGGGTATTGTGTACTAGTTAGCAGTTGTACCAACCAGGGTATTGTGTACCAGTTAGTAGTTGTACCAACCAGGGTATTGTGTACTAGTTAGTAGTTGTACCAACCATGGTATTGTATACTAGTTAGTAGTTGTACTGTTACACTCCAAGTATTGTAACAACTATTTCCTTCTTTTTAGAGCATAACAATTTTGGTCAGAGAGGTTAGGGTAATAATAATGATCCTCCGGAAAGCCTAATTTTAATTAAGTATATTCATAATATAACAAAAGCCAGTTATAATATACGAATTATCGTATATAAGTTAAGAATACATGTTTCTTCTATAGTATCCAACATATACATAAGGCTTTTGTAACAGACAATTAGGAGGATATCCTAGATATAACATATATATAAATGGAGATTACTTTATACATTAAAGTCTTGTTTCCCAATTGGAAGCAGTCAGAATAAAACAGAATATGTCCAGGCCGGCTAATAAATCTTGGCCAGTTACCAGAGACGAGCAGGAGTGTTCTCGTTGGCTGCTACTTCTTCACTGCTCGTCCCTCAACCTTGAGCATACAGGTAAAGTGGGTCACGTGACGTGACTCACCAACACTCAGTAGAGTAGTTGAACATAAAGGGGGGGGGGGGAAGGGGGGGTTATAACCATCGAACATCACGGCTAACTACACACCGGCACACCGGGCGGCAGGCAGGTTACTATAGCTCCAATTAAACTTATCATGGCCATGTTACATAAATTATAATTGTTAATAAGAATTAATCTTAATAATACAAGGACGTTCATTTCCAATTTAGCTATTAAAGGAAATGACCGCAATGTAATATTAAAGGAAGGTTAACCATAGGGGCATGACACCCCGGCCCACAAGCAAATATCTCGGTGTTTAAGATGCTGATGGAGTAGAAGAAACCAACCAGCTGGTATAGGGATGGAGGTACATCATTCCAAGGTTAGTCATCCACTTGCTAGAACTGGTCCAGAAACTGCTTGACTGCAAAGAATTTCCGTAGTTAAGCCATATTAGGAGCGAGAGAGAGCATCGGCTAACACGTTGCTCGAACCCTTTATGTGAAAAATGGAGATCCGGTAAGGTTGGATCCTTAAAGCCCAGCGTAATATTCTAACATTTTTTGATTTCATAGAATTTATGAATGTCAGAGGATTATGGTCTGAGTAGAATACAGTGCCTGCATTTATCACATGAGGAGTATAACCGAGGTATACGTCAAAGTGTTCTAAGGACAACACTAAAGCCAGGGCTTCTTTTTCTATAGTTGAATAAGATCTTTGATATTCTTTTAATTTATAGGAAAAATAACATATTGGATGTAGAATATTACCGTTTTGGAAGGATTGCAATAAGACAGCACCTATAGCTGCATCACTGGCATCACAATGGAGGGTGAAAGGAATTTGGAAATTGGGTGCACGCAATACTGGGGCAGAGGAAAGGAAACGTTTTAAACGTTTAAAAGCTTGTTCACAATTCTCGTCCCAATTAAATTTATATTTAGGACTGGTCAATCTAGTCAGGGGGGAGGCAACTTGAGCAAAGTTTGGGCAAAAACGCCTGTAATAAGTAGCCATCCCCAAAAATCGTTGGAGGGCTTTCCTGTCTTGAGGAGACGGGAAATTTAAAATAGCTTGGACCTTTAATTGGTCGGGGGCTACTAGTCCCTTCCCTATTTTAAAACCGAGATATTTAATCTGGGCTTTACCAAAGTCACATTTTTGTAAATTTACAGTGAAATTGTGTTTCTGCAATGCTTTCAGTAGTTGCTCTAATCTTTGTAAATGAGACTGCCAGTCATCACTAAAAACCACCAGGTCGTCTAAGTATGCCTCTACACCTTCTAAGGGTTGGACTAAAATGTTCATAATTCTCTGGAAAGAGGAGGCGGCGTTACACAAGCCGAAAGGCATAACCTTATACGTAAATAGTCCGTTCTTAACTACGAACCCGGAAATCTCTTGGGCCCTAGGAGTTAATGGCACCTGGTAATACCCTCTCAGCAAGTCTAATCTGGTCACAAAGTTGGCACCGGCTACAGCATCTATTAAATCATCAATCCTTGGTAATGGAAACCCATCTGGTTTGGCGATTGAATTTACTTTACGGTAATCCGTGCATAGGCGTACGGTACCATCGGGTTTTGGGACCAATAAACAGGGAGAGGCCCAAGGTGTCCAACTGGGTTCTATCAAATTATATTCCAGTAATGTATTTATTTCTTGTTGAATTAATTCTTGCTTAGCAGGAGAGACCCGGTAAGGGGATTGCTTTATTGGACTATCTTCTAACAATTCAATATCGTGGAAACCCAATGTACAAGGAGTAGGGATATCTTTGAAGATGGAGTTATATTTAGTGATTAACTCTTTGATTTGAGATTTTTGGGAGGTAGGAAGAACTTCCAGGAAATGGTCTAGTTCTTTTAAAACTTCAGAATTATGTAGTCTAAATTCTCTTACTTCCCTTACAGTGTCATTCCTTATTTCAGTGGATGTAGGTTGAATAGAGGTAATAATAGTAGGGAGAAGGCTAGACTCGTACTTCTTTAAGTTATCTATGTGATACCTCTTAATTTTCTTACGACGTCCTGGTTCACGGACCAGATAATTCACCTCATTTTCTTTGTCTACTATTTCATATGGCCCCAAATATCTAGGTTTTAAAGAATGTCCTGGAATTAAGTTTTTAACTAACACTAATTCATTCGGAGAGAATGAACGAGATTTAGCCTTTTGGTCATAAGATTTCTTCATTTTGGCTTGAGCTTCTGACAGATTCACGGCAGCTAAGCTTTTTAATTTGGAGAGAGGTTCTTTCCAAAGTAGAGGACTGGGATGAAGAGGTCCTCTCTTCCCTATCCAAGAATCTCGTAATATGGCTAGGGGTCCTCGCACCTGATGTCCAAAAATCAAGTCAAATGGAGAGTATTTAGTACTTTCTTGTTCAGCTTCACGGAGGGCGAAGAGAAGAAAGGGTAAACCTTCGTCCCATTCACGAGAATATTGCTCACAGTAAGCACGTAAAGTAGATTTAAGGGTTTGGTGGAATCTTTCTAGCACTCCTTGTGACTGGGGATGATATGCTGTAGAGAGGATCTGTCTTACTCCTAATCGAGACATAGCCTCTTTAAAAACCTTAGACGTAAAATTAGAACCTTGGTCAGATTGAATTTCACGTGGTATGCCTACTTGAGCAAAGAAGCGTATTAAAGCTCTTACTATATTTCTGGAATTAATTTTGGACATGGGGATAGCATCAGGATACCGAGTTGCCATATCTATGATAGTGAAGATATACTGGTTACCCCTTTTTGTGCGGGGCAACGGTCCTACACAATCAATAACTAATCTTTCAAAAGGTTCTTCAGGACATTTTATTGGAAGTAAAGGGGCAGACGCGGGATTGTGCGCCGTTTTGCCTATTATTTGACAAACGTGGCATTTCCGTAGTTTGTCAGCAATATAAGTCCTCATCTGAGGCCAAAAAAAATATTTCCTTATCTTTTTCTCTGTCTTACGAGATCCTAAATGACCTCCCAGTGGATTATCATGTGCTAGTTCAAATACCATATTACGTAAGGGCGATGGCACCACTAACAAGTTTCCTTTTGAACTCAAATCATTATCATTATTTCTCTTCCAAAGAAAACCGTCTTCATCTAAAAGGTAACCTTCCTCTTTATCCTTATTGGTTAAACTTTTATCGTCCTTTAGAGCTAAAAGAAATTCTTCTTTATTACATTTTCTAGCTAGGTCCGCAGGGACTGGTAAAACTTTGTCACCTGTGGGTCTCGACTGAATTGCTTCGCTAAACAGGAAGTTCAAACCTAATTCATCGGACATTTCTAAAGGCTGTTGAATATCCAAATTGTTAGAGTTCTTAGCCATGGCTCTGGTGACCACATTAAGGGGAAATAAATCCAGCCCTGCCTCAGAGGCTTCTAAGGCATAATTTACATCACAAGGATTATCTAAAACCAGAGGCTCTCTGGGTATCTCCAATTGATCAATTTCGTTCCCGATTAATAGATCCACGCCGGCAATGGGGAAAGGTTTATCTGAAAGTCCCACATTGATCCAGCCTACATATCCAGGCAGTTCTACATAAATCCTTATAATAGGGACCTTTATTATTGTGCCTCCGTAAGCCTCTAATAATACGTCTAGCCGGGGTTCACTACTAGTAGGTAACTTTACCAGGTTTGATCTTAATAAAGAGAGATAGCTGCCAGTATCTCGAAAGGTCGTGATATTTACTAACCTCTCTTTACAGAGTCCGAACTTCCCCTGGGAAAAGTAGGGTTCCATAGCTACTCGGACCTTTTCTTCTGAAGCACTGTCGTGGTAAAGTCATCTATTAGACGGTCTGCTAGATGAGGCCTGAAAAGGTAGAGATTCATGATCCAGAGTTTCATACTTCCGAGAGGAATTTATTACCTGGGTAGGATATCTCCCTCTTGGTTGGGTTTTATCTTCCCGCTGTTTATGCCAACACTGGGACTGTCTATGACCTAACTTTTTACAAAAAAGGCACAGTGGTAATTGATCTTTAGGATACTGTCTGGAGAAAGAGCCGTTTGTCACCTGTTTTTTGTCTGAATACACCTTCAAAGGTTCGCCAGCTGGAGCTTTCCTAGCCGTCAATCTTGAACTAAAACCTTGGGAGGTAGATTTCTTTTCCGGGGCCTTAGACATTTCTGTGGTTATAGCATGGGAAATTTCAAAGTGATCTGCGTGGGCGGCAGTATCTAACAAGTTAGTAGTGGGAAATGTCAAAAGATAAGTATGCACCCTCTCTGGAAAATATTTAAAAAGGTCTTCATGCAACATCAGCTGGGAAAGTGACTCGACTGAGGCGGCTCCCGCGGCCCTACGCCAACGCTCGAAAGCAGAGAGCTTTTCCCTGGCAAAGTCCACCCAAGACTGCTGAGGATATTTCTTCAGAGTTCTAAACATCTTCAAATAACTGACAGGTAATAAATCATAAGCTTTCAGAAGACAATCTTTTACCTGAGTATAATCAGAATATTGTTCAAAAGGTAAGTTGGCAGTTATGGTTTGGGCTTTTCCTATTAAAGATGAATGTATTAAAGCAGCCCAATATTTAGGAGGCCATTGCATCACCTTCGCCTGATTTTCGAATGCTTCAAAAAATGAATCTAAATTATCCTCCGTAAATTTAGGCATCAAAGAGGCTGCTTTACCAAGGTCAAATGAAGGGATTGTATACATATTACTGGATTCTCTTTTCTTCCTCAGTACTTCCCGTTCATAAAGCAAAGATTCACGTTCAAAATTCTCCCTTTTTAACTTTCTCTGGGCTTCTACAAAGGAGGTTTGAAGCAATAAAATACGTTCTAGACGTTCAAAATTCTCCTTAGATTGAATAGTAGTCAAAAGGGCTAAAGAGATTTGAGGTGGAACGTGTTCATCATCCAAAAGGACTTCTTGTTCTGTTTCAAAACTATCTGTAAATGGTTTACCTGGATCCGTTTCTTTAGTGTGATTGAGTTCTGTTCCCCATATAGTCCTTGGAGATGGAATTGGAGTCGTTGTAGCAGCGTAGCGTTTCCGAGTATCAGGAAGTTCATGTCCGTCGTCTCCAGTAGGGGTTGTTAGCGTCGTAGTTTCGGCCTCGGGCGTCTGTAGAAAAGAATTCAAAAAGGAAGGAATATCTGCTTCTCCATTCTCGATCTCTGGATCCTGCTCATCTGGAAAAAGGACATTCTGTATCATACATCTGACTGTCTGGGCAGTGAAATGCCTGTCGTATTTTATGCCCAAGCTTCGTGCTAATTGCCAACAAGATTGAAGCTTCAAATTTTGTAATTTCTCCTTTGTTATATCTTCAAACCTCTCTGCCATTTCTACATTCATTTTAAAGGAAATTCAGTGTTATGCTCCCGGACACAGGCCCCCACTTGTTACACTCCAAGTATTGTAACAACTATTTCCTTCTTTTTAGAGCATAACAATTTTGGTCAGAGAGGTTAGGGTAATAATAATGATCCTCCGGAAAGCCTAATTTTAATTAAGTATATTCATAATATAACAAAAGCCAGTTATAATATACGAATTATCGTATATAAGTTAAGAATACATGTTTCTTCTATAGTATCCAACATATACATAAGGCTTTTGTAACAGACAATTAGGAGGATATCCTAGATATAACATATATATAAATGGAGATTACTTTATACATTAAAGTCTTGTTTCCCAATTGGAAGCAGTCAGAATAAAACAGAATATGTCCAGGCCGGCTAATAAATCTTGGCCAGTTACCAGAGACGAGCAGGAGTGTTCTCGTTGGCTGCTACTTCTTCACTGCTCGTCCCTCAACCTTGAGCATACAGGTAAAGTGGGTCACGTGACGTGACTCACCAACACTCAGTAGAGTAGTTGAACATAAAGGGGGGGGGGGAAGGGGGGGGTATAACCATCGAACATCACGGCTAACTACACACCGGCACACCGGGCGGCAGGCAGGTTACTATAGCTCCAATTAAACTTATCATGGCCATGTTACATAAATTATAATTGTTAATAAGAATTAATCTTAATAATACAAGGACGTTCATTTCCAATTTAGCTATTAAAGGAAATGACCGCAATGTAATATTAAAGGAAGGTTAACCATAGGGCCCCGGACAGGCCCCCATTTGTTACGACTTAATCTTCACCGTAACAATAGGGGCACAAATAACTCCATTTTTTTTGTTAGCTTTATTTTATTACCAATCATTTAGCTTCATTGGTATTGTGTACTAGTTAGCAGTTGTACCAACCAGGGTATTGTGTACCAGTTAGTAGTTGTACCAACCAGGGTATTGTGTACTAGTTAGTAGTTGTACCAACCATGGTATTGTATACTAGTTAGTAGTTGTACCAACCAGGGTATTGTGTACCAGTTAGTAGTTGTACCAGCCAGGGCATTGTGTACCAGTTAGTAGTTGTACCAGCCAGGGTATTGTGTACTAGTTAGTAGTTGTACCAGCCAGCGTATTGTGTACCAGTTAGTAGTTGTACCAGCCAGGGTATTGTGTACTAGTTAGTAGTTGTACCAACCAGGGTATTGTGTACTAGTTAGTTGTACCAACCAGGGTATTGTGTACTAGTTAGTAGTTGTACCAGCCAGGGTATTGTGTACTAGTTATCTCAGTAGTACCAGTTCCTAGTAACCAGTTACCAGTAACCAGTGTACCAGTAGATGACTCACTACCAACCGTCTCTGCGTGAATCACTGACTGTCATATTGCTGCTGACCTAGCAGGATTTCAAACACCCCCTCACATATGGGCACTGTGAGTAGTCAGTCTTACGAGTGAGAGCAAGGAGGCAGGTCACGGCTGTTTGGCGCTTCCCACACTATCCGTAATATAAGTACTACCAGCCTACGTATTTCTTTACCCTATCCACGTGTTCGAACCCCACATGATAGTTAGTAGTTGTACCAACCAGGATATTGTGTACCAGTTAGTAGTTGTACCAACCAGGGTATTGTGTACTAGTTAGTAGTTGTACCAACCAGGGTATTGTGTACTAGTTAGTAGTTGTACCAGCCAGGGTATTGTGTACTAGTTAGTAGTTGTACCAGCCAGGGTATTGTGCACCAGTTAGTAGTTGTACCAGCCAGGGTATTGTGTACCAGTTAGTAGTTGTACCAGCCAGGGTATTGTGTACCAGTTAGTAGTTGTACCAGCCAGGGTATTGTCACTTTAATTCAAAACTTGTCCTTCTAAGTTCGAATTTCAAGTTAGTTTTTCCTTTTGCTATGAATTCCTTGTTGCCTGTATTGCTTACTACTTTTATTATTCAATACTTTTAATATTCAATACTTTTATTTATCAATACTTTTATTAATCAATACTTTTATTAATCAATACTTTTATTTATCAATACTTTTATTAATCAATACTTTTATTAATCAATACTTTTATTAATCAATACTTTTATTAATCAATACTTTTATTAATCAATACTTTTATTAATCAATACTTTTATTAATCAATACTTTTATTAATCAATACTTTTATTAATCAATACTTTTATTAATCAATACTTTTATTAATCAATACTTTTATTAATCAATACTTTTATTAATCAGTACTTTTATTAATCAATACTTTTATTAATCAATACTTTTATTAATCAATACTTTTATTAATCAATACTTTTATTAATCAATACTTTTATTAATCAATACTTTTATTAATCAATACTTTTATTAATCAGTACTTTTATTAATCAATACTTTTATTAATCAATACTTTTATTAATCAATACTTTTATTAATCAATACTTTTATTAATCAGTACTTTTATTAATCAATACTTTTATTAATCAATACTTTTATTAATCAATACTTTTATTAATCAATACTTTTATTAATCAATACTTTTATTAATCAATACTTTTATTAATCAATACTTTTATTAATCAGTACTTTTATTAATCAATACTTTTATTAATCAATACTTTTATTAATCAATATTTTTATTAATCAATACTTTTATTAATCAATACTTTTATTATTCAATACTTTTAATATTCAATACTTTTATTAATCAGTACTTTTATTAATCAATACTTTTGTTATTCAATACTTTTATTATTCAATACTTTTGTTATTCAATACTTTTATTATTCAATACTTTTATTATTCAATACTTTTATTATTCAATACTTTTATTATTCAATACTTTTATTATTCAATACTTTTATTATTCAATACTTTTATTAATCAATACTTTTATTAATCAATACTTTTATTAATCAGTACTTTTATTAATCAATACTTTTATTAATCAATACTTTTATTAATCAATACTTTTATTAATCAATACTTTTATTAATCAATACTTTTATTAATCAATACTTTTATTAATCAATACTTTTATTAATCAATACTTTTATTAATCAATACTTTTATTAATCAGTACTTTTATTAATCAATACTTTTATTAATCAATACTTTTATTAATCAATACTTTTATTAATCAATACTTTTATTAATCAATACTTTTATTAATCAATACTTTTATTAATCAATACTTTTATTAATCAGTACTTTTATTAATCAATACTTTTATTAATCAATACTTTTATTAATCAATACTTTTATTAATCAATACTTTTATTAATCAGTACTTTTATTAATCAATACTTTTATTAATCAATACTTTTATTAATCAATACTTTTATTATTCAATACTTTTGTTATTCAATACTTTTATTAATCAATACTTTTATTAATCAATACTTTTATTAATCAGTACTTTTATTAATCAATACTTTTATTAATCAATACTTTTATTAATCAATATTTTTATTAATCAATACTTTTATTAATCAATACTTTTATTATTCAATACTTTTAATATTCAATACTTTTATTAATCAGTACTTTTATTAATCAATACTTTTGTTATTCAATACTTTTATTATTCAATACTTTTGTTATTCAATACTTTTATTATTCAATACTTTTATTATTCAATACTTTTATTATTCAATACTTTTATTATTCAATACTTTTATTATTCAATACTTTTATTATTCAATACTTTTATTATTCAATACTTTTATTATTCAATACTTTTATTATTCAATACTTTTATTATTCAATACTTTTATTATTCAATACTTTTATTATTCAATACTTTTATTATTCAATACTTTTATTATTCAATACTTTTATTATTCAATACTTTTATTATTCAATACTTTTATTATTCAATACTTTTATTATTCAATACTTTTATTATTCAATAATTTTATTATTCGGTATTTTAATTATTCAATATTTTTATTATTTAATTCTTTTATTATTCAATATTTTCATTATTCAATACTTTTATTACTCAATAGTTTTATTACTCAATAGTTTTATTTGCTTCGTTACAGAGGTGATATTGTCTGGTGTAAGTTACATTGTTACATTGTTACCCTCGTACAGTTAGGCTCTCAAAATGCATTCTCGTCAACCAGTCTTATTTATTAGCGGTCTCGTGATTGGATTTCACGTCCGTGGCAACTGTTTTGTGTCCGTGGCGTCCGTTTTGTGTCCGTAGTGTCTGTTTTGTGTCCTTGGCGCCTGTGTTGAGTCCGTGGCACTTATTTTGTGCCCGTGGCACTTATTTTGTGTATGTCTCACCCATTTTGTGCCAATGACACCTATTTTGTTTCCGTGGCACCTAGTGAGAGTCCGTGGCCCCTTTTGGGAGTCCGTGGCACCTATTGTGAGTCCGTGGCACCTATTGTGAGTCTGTGGCACCTATTTTGAGTACGTGGCACCTATTGTGAGTCCGTGGCACCTATTGTGAGTCCGTGGCACCTATTGTGAGTCCGTGGCACCTATTGTGAGTCTGTGGCACCTATTTTGAGTCCGTGGCCCCTTTTGTGAGTCCGTGGCATCTATTGTGCGTCCGTGGCACCTATTGTGAGTCCGTGGCACCTATTTTGAGTCCATGGCACCTATTGTGAGTCCGTGGCACCTATTGTGAGTCCGTGGCACCTATTGATTGTATTTCGTGTCCTCTTCCCTGCCATCATCACTTGTTTCCCTTCTCCTGGTTCTGCTATTGCTTATTCCTCCTTTATCACCGAGTGCTTGTGCCCTGATGGTCTTTATTTCTTCTCTTTTATTGCCTGTTATGCTGTTATTAGTTTTATTGCCTGTTATGCTGTTATTAGAGTTTTATTGCCTGTTATGGTTTTATATTAATATTGACTGAGCGAGTTATTAAACCCAATGATTGTGGTTGTTGTGGTTATTAAATCCAATTATTGTGGTTGTTGTGGTTATTAAACCCAATGATTGTGGTTGTTGCGGTTATTAAACCCAATGATTGTGGTTGTTGTGGTTAAACCCAGTGATTGTGGTTATTAAACCCAATGACTGTGGTTGTTGTGGTTATTTAGGACAATGATTGTGGATATTGTGGTTATTAAGCCCAATGATTGTGGTTGTTACGGTTATTAAAAACAACGATTGTGGTTATTGTGGTTATTAAACTCAATGATTGTGGTTGTTGCGGTTATTAAAAACAATGATTGTGGTTGTTGTGGTTATTAAACCCAATGATTGTGGGTGTTGTGGTTATTAAACCAGTGATTGTGGGTCTTGTGGTTTTTAATTCAGTTAATAATTGTTGTTGTGGTTATTAATTTCATTAATAACTGTTGTTGTGGTTATTAATTCCGTTAATAATTGTTGCTATTGTTATTAATTCTGTTAAAAATTGTTGCTGTTATGGTTATTAATTCTGTTAATAACTGTTGCTGTTATGGTTATTAATTCTGTTAATTACTGCTGTTGTGGTTATTAATTTTGTTAATAATTGTTGTTGTGGTTATTAATTTATAATAGTTATTGTGGTTATTAATTCAATTAATAATAATAATTGTTGTTGATTAGATATTTGCCACTGAAGTGGCTAGTCTATTGTGTACCTCATATCCATCTTGTGGATGGTAGCGCCAGAGCATGTGGATACACGACAGACCTAGGAACTTGACCCTTAAAGGGATACCGGGAGTACATCTGGACTTACATCAACAGTTCGCTTATTTGTTACAAGCAAATTTAAGGAAATTTGCTTGATATATCTGGTATCTCATTTTCATTAATAAGATACCTAGACATATCATATAGGTTATTATACTTTCTATCTCTATATTCCTCAGTATATGAACAATTAAGCACATAGTGTTCAAGATAGTGACCATAGGACTGGTCACATACTTCAAATTTAGCTTGATTATCATCTGTGTCAATCAGATGTACTTGTAACCAATCCTGAGCCTGGCCACTACAACATCATTCAGTACTTGTAACCAAGCCTGATCCTGGCCACTACAACATCATTCAGTACTTGTAACCAAGCCTGATCCTGGCCACAACATCGGTCAGTACTTGTAACCAAGCCTGAGCCTGGCCACTACAACATCAGTCAGTACTTGTAACCAAGCCTGATCCTGGCCACAACATCAGTCAGTACTTGTAACCAAGCCTGAGCCTGGCCACTACAACATCAGTCAGTACTTGTAACCAAGCCTGAGCCTGGCCACTACAACATCAGTCAGTACTTGTAACCAAGCCTGATCCTGGCCACTACAACATCAGTCAGTACTTGTAACCAAGCCTGAGCCTGGCCACTACAACATCAGTCAGTCTGTTTACATTGCAAGTTGCTCCATGAACGTACTTATCTACGTTCATGTTATCATAGTGAGTTATAGATCTACTCAGGCTTCTAATTACATTACTATAACATTCAGTTTCATTATATACTTCTCTCTTAATATTATTTCTAATACTAGACACAGAAACTCTAAAGTTATATTTCTACATTATCCTTAAGGGTACTTTTCTTGGCTAACATATCAACTTTATCATGAAGGAGTAATCCAATGTGTGACGAGATTCATAACAACTGCACATTAATTTTTTTTACCGGATTTTTGGGTATCTATACTTGGCTTCTCCAGTGAGCATATTGTTAGAGTCATTATACGAATCAAGAGCCTTCAGTGATGACATAGAATCAGTAATTATGATAGAGTCAAGCTCAATGTCATAAGCTAGCTTTAGCGCCATTAGATGGCAAACAATTCAGTTTGCAGTGTAGACGCCCAGTTGTTAATTTTTATGCTTAACTCAACAAAGTTCCTTTTGTTCTTAACAAGGGAGGTGGCAACAAGAGCAGATGCAGCTCTACCAGTAGACTTCTGCTTAAATCCATTACTGTATATAACTTGTGGTAAATTATAACTACCAGTTAGGAGAGAAATTTCTTCTTGAGCAGTTGCTTTTACAAGTGATTAAGGAAGGGATTACTAGCAATGAGCTTCTTGGGAGGGACTTGCAGGTATGTGATATTAAATGAACACATCTTCCGTGGAGGGGTGAAATGCTATTGTTGCCTACAGTGATACAGTTCATGCAGGTTATAAAAATTAATATAATTGCATGTTTTCACAACCCGTTTAGATCTGTGTGTATTTACTTCTAGACATTTAGTAAGATTCATAGTGACAGTGTCTGGTTCATTTCTTGACATTCTAATACCAAGTACAGTGTTAATCTCAATAACTGTATCACTGATACAAGAGATACCAAGCTCCTTCCTCATCTTAAAAACCTTGGTAGAGTTGGGACAGCCAAGAATTAATCTGAGAGCTTCAGTTACCATTAACTCCAAGGGTCGGAGAGAACATTACGTAGCTAATATCAACATAGGAGCAGCATAATCAATTAAGGACCTAACATAGGCTATGTACATCATTCTCACTATTCTCACATTAGCACCATAGTTGGGGTTGTAGCCAGCAACACCTCTGAGAGTATTTATCCTATCTTTGCATTTCTTATTTAATTGGGGTGTAGCGAATTTATTGAAGATTATGTCTACACCAAGGTATCTGTAAGACTTAACGCAGCTGATATTTTCACTCTGCAAACAGATGGGTGAGAGATATCTTTGCTTGTAAATATCTTTGTTTTAGATGAAGATATGATTAGGCCTAATCGACTACAAATTTCCTGAACTTCTTTAAGAACGGTACTCATCGTCTTATGCCCTGTTCTATGGCTCATGATATCAGCATAGCTTGTAAGGTGCTTAAGAGAGCATTAATCAGAACATGAAATAGCATAGGGCTGAGAACTGCTTCCTGCGGTGTACCTATGGAAATTTCTTTATACTCGCTTCTAAAGCCTTGGTAAAATACAGAGGATACTCTGTTTGACAGATATAAATAACAAAAAAGGCACAATACCGTGACTGGAACGATACACAAAAGTGTTTTTATCTCCCTCTTTCTCCGTGACCTCCGCATCTGTGATCCTCAGTTCCTTCCAGCAGAAATTTCCACTCTTCATAATTCGTTCTCCCGTCTTGGCTACCCTTCCCATTTCATAGACTCTGCCCTCTCACGTGCTAAACGCAATTTCTTCTCTCCCAATCTCTCTACTCATGGGAACTCTTCTATCCTCTGCCTTCCCTACATTTCCGGTCTTTCTAATCTCAACAATTCTCTCCGTCCCTTAGACATCAAGCTTACCTTCCGCCAGACTAACACTCTTCGCACTAATCTCGTTCTTACCTCTCCTCCCTCTACAGATGTTCCTGGTGTCTACTCTATTTCTTGCTCCTCCTGTCCTCTTCAATACTTTGGAGAAACTGGTCGATCTCTTTCTGACAGACTTAGGGAGCACAAAAATAGTGTTAGGCTTGCCGACACTAACAATGCTCTTTTCTGTCACGTCAGAGATCATAGCCATCCTATTGACTGGTTTTCTGCTAAAACTGTCTTCCCTACTTCCAACTCGAACAGTCGCCGTCTAGTTGAATCCTCTCTAATACACAACTTTCCTTGTATGAACCTTAGCCCTGGCTTCGTCTCTGTAGATGCCTTCCTCTCCCACTACATTGTAAAATGCTCCAAACTTCAGAACACCCTTGACTTAACCTGAATCCTCATTTTTTTTTCTTCTTCTTCTTCCTCTTCACCTTTCCTCTTTCCTTTTCCCCTATGGGTTATCTTTCTCTCTCCTGTCTCGTGTTTCTGTTCCTTCTTCATTTATTTCACCACTTCCCCTTTCACGCACCTCTGTGCGCTTGCTCTCCCTCTGTGGGCATCTAGCTCTCTTGCAGTGCTCCCCTTCCTTTGTATTTGACTGGCTCGTCTTCCTTATTTCCCACTTCTACCACTACCACTACTACTACCTCTTCTTCTACTACTACTACAACTACTGATGTTGTGCATGTCCTAATTTCATCTTGTCGGTATTATATACAATTCTTGTACTACTACTACTACTACTACCACTACCTCTTCCTGCCTATATATAGCCGTCCTGCTCCACCTCTGGTTAGTGTGACTTTGTCAATGGTCCAAGTCGGACCGAAACGTCGTCGTAAGCTTCTCTCTTTTATGTGCGGGTTATTTGTGTATTGACAGATATCCTATTATCCAACCGAGTAGGCTACTACCAATATTCATTTTGTCTAGTTCATATAGTATACCGGTTCAAATTGATGTTATAGTTAGTAACTCAGTAATATTGTGGTATGCTAAGAGTATATTACATTTTATCCGGCGTATGTCACACACCCATATAGGCTGCCTCCCGACCACTGAACCAGGTGCTAAGGGTTTAACAATCAGGGGCCCCGTCGTTATACCAGTACCTTGGTTCAACCAACCAATCACAAAGAAGCTCGCCAAAGCTGTGAAGCGATGTGGTACACTCGTAAAGCAGCCTTAGCAGACTTACCTTCCCTGCTGGTCGCAACGGTTCTCACCGTGTCTCTTGCTTGTATTTGCCCTATTGTACATGGCTGTATATATTGTACTTACCTGTTTACTATTTGGTGAAGGTAATACAAATACTTACTCTCTCTGCTGGCCGTTTGCTCGTTCCTAAGTGGCTATAGAACTACAACCAGGTGTGCAGGCCAGTAGACTACACCAATGTTCATAATAAATGTTGTGGTAATTAATTTAATTAATAATTGTTGTTATAGTAATTAGTTCAGTTAATAATTGTTGTCGTGATTATCAAAGGCAAATAATAATTGCTACTGTTGTTATTAATTAAGCTCAGTCAATAATAACTGTTGTCGTTATTAATAAATAATCGCTCTTGTGGTTTTATAAATTCGATTAATAATTGTTGTGATTATATAATTCAATTAATAATTACTGTAACGATTATTAAAGAAAATTATTGGTTGCTGTGTTTAAACTCAGTTACTGATTATCAATTATATTTAATTATTAGTATAATTATATAATAATCGTTAAATATCGAAGCCGGGATTAGTAACAATAATTTGAGAGGTTGTTAATTAAAAAATGTAGTACGATTGGTATATAATCTGCGGAATTATTAAATATTACGTTAGTGTTATCGCTTAATTATCAAAGATTATATGCAAATACATTTTTTCATGATTCTGAAAAGATAATTAATTTCCATTATTTCTGAAATATTTCTCAGTTTTAATTTCCAACTGAGCGATGTTATTATTATTATTTAGTTAATTATTATTATTATTATTGGTGTTACTGTTGTTATTGTTGTGTTTGTGTGCAAGTGTGTGTGAGGGATTGTAGTCAACTCTCTCCCTGCCTCTCCCCACTGCTCGCTCCCTGCCTCTCCCCACTGCTCGCTCCCTGCTCGCTCCCTGCTCGCTCCCTGCTCGCTCCCTGCTCGCTCCTTGCTCGCTCCTTGCTCGCCCCCTGCTCGCCCCCTGCTCGCTCCCTGCTCGCTCCCTGCTCGCTCCCTGCTCGCTCCCTGCTCACTCCCTGCTCGCTCCCTGCTCGCTCCCTGCTCGCTCCCTGCTCGCTCCCTGCTCGCTCCTTGCTCGACCCCTGCTCGCCCCCTGCTCGCTCCCTGCTCGCTCCCTGCTCGCTCCCTGCTCGCTCCCTGCTCACTCCCTGCTCGCTCCCTGCTCGCTCCCTGCTCGCTCCCTGCTCGCTCCCTGCTCGCTCCCTGCTCGCTCCTTGCTCGCTCCCTGCTCGCTCCCTGCTCGCTCCTTGCTCGCTCCTTGCTCGCCCCCTGCTCGCCCCCTGCTCGCTCCCTGCTCGCTCCCTGCTCGCTCCCTGCTCGCTCCTTGCTCGCTCCTTGCTCGCCCCCTGCTCGCCCCCTGCTCGCTCCCTGCTCGCTCCCTGCTCGCTCCTTGCTCGCTCCTTGCTCGCCCCCTGCTCGCCCCCTGCTCGCTCCCTGCTCGCTCCCTGCTCGCTCCCTGCTCGCTCCCTGCTCGCTCCTTGCTCGCTCCTTGCTCGCCCCCTGCTCGCCCCCTGCTCGCCCCCTGCTCGCTCCCTGCTCGCTCCTTGCTCGCTCCTTGCTCGCCCCCTGCTCGCTCCCTGCTCGCCCCCTGCTCGCTCCCTGCTCGCTCCCTGCTCGCTCCCTGCTCGCTCCCTGCTCGCTCCCTGCTCGCTCCTTGCTCGCTCCTTGCTCGCCCCCTGCTCGCCCCCTGCTCGCTCCCTGCTCGCTCCCTGCTCGCTCCCTGCTCGCTCCCTGCTAGCTCCTTGCTCGCTCCTTGCTCGCCCCCTGCTCGCCCCCTGCTCGCTCCCTGCTCGCTCCCTGCTCGCTCCCTGCTCGCTCCCTGCTCGCTCCCTGCTCGCTCCTTGCTCGCTCCTTGCTCGCCCCCTGCTCGCCCCCTGCTCGCTCCCTGCTCGCTCCCTGCTCGCTCCCTGCTCGCTCCCTGCTCGCTCCCTGCTCGCTCCCTGCTCGCTCCCTGCTCGCTCCCTGCTCGCTCCCTGCTCGCTGCTTGCTCGCCCCCTGCTCGCCCCCTGCTCGCTCCCTGCTCGCTCCCTGCTCGCTCCCTGCTCGCTCCCTGCTCGCCCCCTGCTCCCTGCTCGCTCTGCTCGCTCCCTGCTCGCTCCCTGCTCGCTCCCTGCTCGCTCCCTGCTCGCTCCTTGCTCGCCCCATGCTCGCCCCCGGCACGCTCCCTGCTCGCTCCCTGCTCGCTCCCTGCTCGCTCCCTGCTCGCCCCCTGCTCGCTCCCTGCTCGCTCCCTGCTCGCCCCCTGCTCGCCCCCTGCTCGCTCCCTGCTCGCTCCCTGCTCGCTCCCTGCTCGCTCCCTGCTCGCTCCCTGCTCGCTCCCTGCTCGCTCCCTGCTCGCTCCCTGCTCGCTCCGTGCTCGCTCCTTGCTCGCCCCCTGCTCGCCCCCTGCTCGCTCCCTGCTCGCTCCCTGCTCGCTCCTTGCTCGCCCCCTGCTCGCTCCCTGCTCGCTCCCTGCTCGCTCCCTGCTCGCTCCCTGCTCGCTCCCTGCTCGCCCCCTGCTCGCCCCCTGCTCGCTCCTTGCTGGCCCCCTGCTCGCTCCCTGCTCGCTCCCTGCTCGCTCCCTGCTCGCTCCCTGCTCGCTCCTTGCTCGCCCCCTGCTCGCCCCCCTGCTCGCCCCCTGCTCGCTCCCTGCTCGCCTCCTGCTCGCCCCCTGCTCGCCCCCTGCTCGCTCCCTGCTCGCCCCCTGCTCGCCCCCTGCTCGCCCCCTGCTCGCTCCCTGCTCGCCCCCTGCTCGCCCCCTGCTCGCCCCCTGCTCGCTCCTTGCTCGCTCCCTGCTCGCCCCCTGCTCGCGCACCTGCTCGCCCCCCGGCTTGCCCCCTGCTCTCCCCCCTGCTCGCCCCCTGCTCGCCCCCTGCTCGCCCCCTGCTCGCCCCCTGCTCGCTCCTTGCTCGCTCCCTGCTCGCCCCCTGCTCGCTCACCTGCTCGCCCCCCTGCTTGCCCCCTGCTCTCCCCCCTGCTCGCCCCCTGCTCGCCCCCTGCTCGCCCCCTGCTCGCTCCCTGCTCGCCCCCTGCTCGATCCCTGCTCGCCCCCTGCTCGCTCCCTGCTAGCCCCCTGCTCGCCCCCTGCTCGCCCCCCTGCTCGCCCCCTGCTCGCCCCCTGCACCTTGTGTTTTATGGGTTCTCATATGCTCATAAACACGCCCTTGGTGCTGGCTATTTTATGACGGTAAAATTCAATGTTGCTAACCTGTGTATATTATACTTGTGTTGTGAACCCCACCTGTGTTGTGAACCCCACCTGTGTTGTGAACCCCACCTGTGTTGTGAACCCCACCTGTGTTGTGAACCCCACCTAAGTTGTGAACCCCACCTGTGTTGTGAACCCCACCTGTGTTGTGAACCCCACCTGTGTTGTGAACTCCACCTGTGTTGTGAACCCCACCTGTGTTGTGAACCCCACCTGTGTTGTGAACCCCACCTAAGTTGTGAACCCCACCTGTGTTGTGAACCCCACCTGTGTTGTGAACCCCACCTGTGTTGTGAACCCCACCTGTGTTGTGAACTCCACCTGTGTTGTGAACCCCACCTGTGTTGTGAACCCCACCTAAGTTGTGAACCCCACCTGTGTTGTGAACCCCACCTGTGTTGTGAACCCCACCTGTGTTGTGAACCCCACCTGTGTTGTGAACCCCACCTGTGTTGTGAACCCCACCTGTGTTGTGAACCCCACCTGTGTTGTGAACCCCACCTGTGTTGTGAACCCCACCTGTGTTGTGAACCCCACCCGTGTTGTGAACCCCACCCGTGTTGTGAACCCCACCTGTGTTGTGAACCCCACCTGTGTTGTGAACCCCACCTGTGTTGTGAACCCCACCTGTGTTGTGAACCCCACCTGTGTTGTGAACCCCACCTGTGTTGTGAACCCCACCTGTGTTGTGAACACCACCTGTGTTGTGAACACCACCTGTGTTGTGAACCCCACCTGTGTTGTGAACCTCACCTGTGTTGTGAACCCCACCTGTGTTGTGAACTCCACCTGTGTTGTGAACCCCACCTGTGTTGTGAACCCCACCTGTGTTGTGAACCCCACCCGTGTTGTGAACCCCACCCGTGTTGTGAACCCCACCCGTGTTGTGAACCCCACCCGTGTTGTGAACCTCACCTGTGTTGTGAACCCCACCTGTGTTGTGAACTCCACCTGTGTTGTGAACCCCACCTGTGTTGTGAACCCCACCTGTGTTGTGAACTCCACCTGTGTTGTGAACCCCACCTGTGTTGTGAACCCCACCTGTGTTGTTAACCCCACCTAAGTTGTGAACCCCACCTATGTTGTGAACCCCACCTGTGTTGTGAACCCCACCTGTGTTGTGAACCCCACCTGTGTTGTGAACCCCACCTGTGTTGTGAACCCCACCTGTGTTGTGAACCCCACCTGTGTTGTGAACCCTACCTAAGTTGTGAACCCCACCTGTGTTGTGAACCCCACCTGTGTTGTGAACCCCACCTGTGTTGTGAACCCCACCTGTGTTGTGAACCCCACCTGTGTTGTGAACCCCACCTGTGTTGTGAACCCCACCTGTGTTGTGAACCCCACCTGTGTTGTGAACCCCACCTGTGTTGTGAACCCCACCTGTGTTGTGAACCCCACCTGTGTTGTGAACCCCACCTGTGTTGTGAACACCACCTGTGTTGTGAACCCCACCTGTGTTGTGAACCTCACCTGTGTTGTGAACCCCACCTGTGTTGTGAACACCACCTGTGTTGTGAACCCCACCTGTGTTGTGAACCCCACCTGTGTTGTGAACACCACCTGTGTTGTGAACACCACCTGTGTTGTGAACCCCACCTGTGTTGTGAACCCCACCTGTGTTGTGAACCCCACCTGTGTTGTGAACCCCACCTGTGTTGTGAACACCACCTGTGTTGTGAATACCACCTGTGTTGTGAACCCCACCTGTGTTGTGAACCCCACCTGTGTTGTGAACCCCACCTGTGTTGTGAACACCACCTGTGTTGTGAACCCCACCTGTGTTGTGAACCCCACCTGTGTTGTGAACCCCACCTGTGTTGTGAACCCCACCTGTGTTGTGAACCCCACCTGTGTTGTGAACCCCACCTGTGTTGTGAACCCCACCTGTGTTGTGAACCCCACCTGTGTTGTGAACACCACCTGTGTTGTGAACACCACCTGTGTTGTGAACCCCACCTGTGTTGTGAACCCCACCTGTGTTGTGAACCCCACCTGTGTTGTGAACACCACCTGTGTTGTGAACCCCACCTGTGTTGTGAACCTCACCTGTGTTGTGAACCCCACCTGTGTTGTGAACACCACCTGTGTTGTGAACCCCACCTGTGTTGTGAACCCCACCTGTGTTGTGAACCCCACCTGTGTTGTGAACCCCACCTGTGTTGTGAACCCCACCTGTGTTGTGAACCCCACCTGTGTTGTGAACCCCACCTGTGTTGTGAACACCACCTGTGTTGTGAACCCCACCTGTGTTGTGAACCCCACCTGTGTTGTGAACCCCACCTGTGTTGTGAACCCCACCTGTGTTGTGAACACCACCTGTGTTGTGAACCTCACCTGTGTTGTGAACCTCACCTGTGTTGTGAACCCCACCTGTGTTGTGAACCCCACCTGTGTTGTGAACCCCACCTGTGTTGTGAACACCACCTGTGTTGTGAACCCCACCTGTGTTGTGAACCCCACCTGTGTTGTGAACCCCACCTGTGTTGTGAACACCACCTGTGTTGTGAACCTCACCTGTGTTGTGAACCTCACCTGTGTTGTGAACCCCACCTGTGTTGTGAACCTCACCTGTGTTGTGAACCCCACCTGTGTTGTGAACCCCACCTGTGTTGTGAACCCCACCTGTGTTGTGAACCCCACCTGTGTTGTGAACACCACCTGTGTTGTGAACCCCACCTGTGTTGTGAACCCCACCTGTGTTGTGAACCCCACCTGTGTTGTGAACACCACCTGTGTTGTGAACCTCACCTGTGTTGTGAACCCCACCTGTGTTGTGAACACCACCTGTGTTGTGAACCCCACCTGTGTTGTGAACCCCACCTGTGTTGTGAACCCCACCTGTGTTGTGAACCTCACCTGTGTTGTGAACCCCACCTGTGTTGTGAACCCCACCTGTGTTGTGAACACCACCTGTGTTGTGAACCCCACCTGTGTTGTGAACACCACCTGTGTTGTGAACCCCACCTGTGTTGTGAACCTCACCTGTGTTGTGAACCCCACCTGTGTTGTGAACCCCACCTGTGTTGTGAACCCCACCTGTGTTGTGAACCCCACCTGTGTTGTGAACCCCACCTGTGTTGTGAACCCCACCTGTGTTGTGAACCCCACCTGTGTTGTGAACCTCACCTGTGTTGTGAACCCCACCTGTGTTGTGAACCCCACCTGTGTTGTGAACACCACCTGTGTTGTGAACCCCACCTGTGTTGTGAACACCACCTGTGTTGTGAACCCCACCTGTGTTGTGAACACCACCTGTGTTGTGAACCCCACCTGTGTTGTGAACACCACCTGTGTTGTGAACCCCACCTGTGTTGTGAACACCACCTGTGTTGTGAACCCCACCTGTGTTGTGAACACCACCTGTGTTGTGAACCCCACCTGTGTTGTGAACACCACCTGTGTTGTGAACCCCACCTGTGTTGTGAACACCACCTGTGTTGTGAACCCCACCTGTGTTGTGAACCCCACCTGTGTTGTGAACACCACCTGTGTTGTGAACCCCACCTGTGTTGTGAACACCACCTGTGTTGTGAACACCACCTGTGTTGTGAACCTCACCTGTGTTGTGAACCCCACCTGTGTTGTGAACCCCACCTGTGTTGTGAACACCACCTGTGTTGTGAACCCCACCTGTGTTGTGAACACCACCTGTGTTGTGAACACCACCTGTGTTGTGAACCTCACCTGTGTTGTGAACACCACCTGTGTTGTGAACCCCACCTGTGTTGTGAACACCACCTGTGTTGTGAACACCACCTGTGTTGTGAACCTCACCTGTGTTGTGAACCTCACCTGTGTTGTGAACACCACCTGTGTTGTGAACCCCACCTGTGTTGTGAACACCACCTGTGTTGTGAACACCACCTGTGTTGTGAACCCCACCTGTGTTGTGAACACCACCTGTGTTGTGAACACCACCTGTGTTGTGAACCCCACCTGTGTTGTGAACACCACCTGTGTTGTGAACACCACCTGTGTTGTGAACCTCACCTGTGTTGTGAACCCCACCTGTGTTGTGAACACCACCTGTGTTGTGAACACCACCTGTGTTGTGAACACCACCTGTGTTGTGAACCCCACCTGTGTTGTGAACACCACCTGTGTTGTGAACCCCACCTGTGTTGTGAACCCCACCTGTGTTGTGAACCCCACCTGTGTTGTGAACCCCACCTGTGTTGTGAACCCCACCTGTGTTGTGAACCCCACCTGTGTTGTGAACACCACCTGTGTTGTGAACACCACCTGTGTTGTGAACACCACCTGTGTTGTGAACACCACCTGTGTTGTGAACCTCACCTGTGTTGTGAACACCACCTGTGTTGTGAACACCACCTGTGTTGTGAACACCACCTGTGTTGTGAACACCACCTGTGTTGTGAACCCCACCTGTGTTGTGAACACCACCTGTGTTGTGAACACCACCTGTGTTGTGAACACCACCTGTGTTGTGAACCCCACCTGTGTTGTGAACACCACCTGTGTTGTGAACACCACCTGTGTTGTGAACCTCACCTGTGTTGTGAACCCCACCTGTGTTGTGAACACCACCTGTGTTGTGAACACCACCTGTGTTGTGAACCTCACCTGTGTTGTGAACACCACCTGTGTTGTGAACACCACCTGTGTTGTGAACCCCACCTGTGTTGTGAACACCACCTGTGTTGTGAACCTCACCTGTGTTGTGAACACCACCTGTGTTGTGAACACCACCTGTGTTGTGAACCCCACCTGTGTTGTGAACACCACCTGTGTTGTGAACCTCACCTGTGTTGTGAACACCACCTGTGTTGTGAACACCACCTGTGTTGTGAACCCCACCTGTGTTGTGAACACCACCTGTGTTGTGAACACCACCTGTTGCCACTTTCTACTACATCATCAACACATATATACATTACTGAAATATTCAAACAGCCAGAATGTGAAACTTCTTAATCCATTTAATTTGAACACACACAATATATATATATATATATATATATATATATATATATATATATATATATATATATATATATGTACATATATATTTATATATATATAGAAGATTTAAGAGATACATTGTTGATATAAAGGTGGCATATAAGGTACATGTTGTTACGTGTGTATCACCGATTATAAGGCGAAAATCTCATCCAGCTCCTCAGAGCTGGGGCGTGTGCCCAAAATACAGCAGGCATTACCCCTTTGAACAGCCGCACTGAGCCGCTGGAACAGAAAACTAGCTGCCCTGGGATCCCTAGTTACCCTGATGAGTCTTTTTCCCAGCTCCTTAAGGAATTTAGATGCACTCTTTCCCCATGAGCCAAGGGTCTCTGAGCCTATGGGAACAAACATATAATGATGGGCAAGTTCTCCATATTTTCTAGACTTTTGGGACTCCCTGAAGCTGCCAGCTGCCCCTCCTTCCTCCCTGGTGTATTGGAGACAGGTATCAGCCAAGATAGATGTACATGTATAGTCCCACACCACCTGCTTCCCATCTGTCCAGGCTTGAAGGGTGATAACATCTGGACGCTTCTGGCTGCCATCAGATCTGCATAGTTGGGGTGGCTCCCTTACTGCTGGGCATCCAGCTGTTGTGAGGCTCCTCTTGATAATGTTATTAACCTCCTCATGTGTTGCAATCTTTCACTCGGAATTTACGGCACACAAGACCATGGTACCCGAATCGTTCTGCTGCTTCACTGCCACAAATACACCTGTGTTCGGCGAGAATTGGGGCGGTAAGTCGAAGGGCAACACCGATGCGGATGGTCTGTGGGTCGATGTGTGTGCCAAGGCTGGAGTTGGGAACAGCCAACAGAAAGTCCCCAGCATGAGGGGCTCTCACTGACAGGAGGCGGGCTCTATCCTTCCCTGACACACTCTGAAGCATATATATATATATATATATATATATATATATATATATATATATATATATATATATATATATATATATATATATGCAAAACAACCACTCTGAAAGAATAGAGAAATTCCAAGCGCTTTCGTGACTACTCACATTATCAAGGAACTATGAAAGTAAAGCATCCAAGGAAGCTATATAAGGGGTCTGGCCAACACCTCACTATCAGATCCCACAACGGTTAAACACCTGACGAGCGCCGACCCAACTGGACAGGTCCTTCACACAACCCACCAACAAACTATTCTACCCAAGAAAATTTTTAAAATTATTATTTGTCCAGTGTATTATTAAATTCTTCCCAAATTATATTAATTATAAATGGATCTAATTTATATAAACCAAAGGAAATATTCATATTATTGTCAAAACTGCTTTTTATGAAACAAGATTCAATTATATTCCTGTCGACCATGGACTTGCTAGATACTACTTTCTCAACTTTTTGAAAATCAATTGGATGGTTAAAATCTCTTACATGAATAAATAGAGCATTGGAATCTTGTCCAGTTCTAATGCTATATTTATGTTGTTTTAATCTTAGTTCGAGATTTTTACCAGTTTGACCGTAATAAACTTTATCGCAAATTTTACAAGGAATCTTATAGACACATCCGTCAGCATTTTGGGGGGAATTCTTTATCAAAAGTTTTTTTTACTGTATCAAGATTTTTGAATACAACTTTAATATTAAAAATCTTAAGAAGAGAAGGCATATCAACCAAGTTTTCATGGTAAGGGAGAACCAACATATTTTTAGTTGAATAAGGCTGGTTGCCCCTTTTTGGATTATAAAAAGTGTTTCTAGCAACTTTAAAAGATTTATCAATTACATTTCTTGGGTATTTTAAATCATTACCTATTTCATAAATTTTGGATATTTCCTCATCTATGAACTCAGGACTACAAATTCGTAAAGCTCTCAAAAACATTGATGAGAAAACAGACAGACTCTATCTTGATGCGAGGAATAATAGTGGACATAGGAACAGTTATTTGTAGGTTTTCTGTAAATTTTAAATTTGAATTCATTATTACCCTTAATAATTAAAACATCTAGAAAAGGCAATGAGTTATTTTCTTCAAACTCAACAGTAAAGTTTATAGAATGGGCTAAGCTATTTAATTTGCCAAGGAAATGGTGTGTATCTACATTCTTGGGCATAAGACACAAAATATCATCAACATATCTGAACCATTTAGCTCTATTAGGGAGGATTGTGTTAAGCAACCTTGTTTCAAAAAATTCCATGTATAGGTTACTAATATATATATATATATATATATATATATATATATATATATATATATATATATATATATATATATATATATATATATATATATATATATATATATATATATATATATATATATATATAAATATATATAGTGTGTGTGTGTGTATGTGTGTGTGTGTGTGTGTATGTGTGTGTGTGTGTGTGTGTGTGTGTGTGTGTGTGTGTTTGTGTGTGTGTGTGGCATCCTGGGTTGCCAGACGTTCTTCCTGTGTTGCAAGACGCTCTTCCTGGGGTGCAAGACGTTCTTCCTGGGGTGCAAGACGTTCTTCCTCGGGCGCAAGACGCTCTTCCTGGGGTACCAGACGTTCTTCCTGGAGTGGAAGACGTTCTTCCTGGGGTGCCAGACGTTCTTTCTGGGGTGGAAAACGCTTTTCCTGGAGTGCAAAACGTTCTTCCTGGGGTGGAAGACGTTCTTCCTGGGGTGGAAGACGTTCTTCCCGGGGTGCCAGACGTTCTTTCTGGGGTGGAAAACGTTTTTTCTGGGATGCAAGACGTTCTTCCTGGGGTGCAAAACGTTCTTCCTGGGGTGGAAGACGTTCTTCCTGGGGTGCCAGACGTTCTTCCTGGGGTGGAAGACGTTCTTCCTGGGGTGCCAGACGTTCTTCCTGGGGTGCTCACAGTTGATACTTAAACTCCCTGCTCAGGCTGACACATTCATTACCTCATGTATGAATCCCATCTCGTGTGATGGAATCTGACAGGAACATACATCAAGCCCCAGGAAGCAAGTGGGTAGACAGCAACCACCCAGGAGGACACTACCGTCCTGTCATAGGAAAGTAAAACATAGGCTGTTAGACAGCAACTACCCAGGGAGGTATTACTGTCCAGTCAAGTCAGTGTAAAATGAAAGCATGGCAAGTGTCCTGTACTCTGCATGATTCCAAATTTTTTCTCTGTGTCTCATGAACACGCAGGGCGACAATAAAAGGTTACACTCACTATACCTTACCTCCTCACCGTCAGTGTACACACACTTGTACATACCCATGTGTTTCTTAACAGTTCTCAGTGCTGTAACACTGCCCTTCCAGCCTAGGAAGTCCAGTATCACACCTTCCACTGGCAAACATAGTCCCCACCACCACTTAACACATTCTGTTCCCACTACGTATCATACAGAATAAGTTAACTGTATACTGCGTGTGTTCCCACCATGATACTCTCCAATGGTACAAGGTAGCAACTCTCTCTCTCTCTCTCTCTCTCTCTCTCTCTCCCTCCCTCCCAGAAAAAACTAGCACACAGGTGCACAGCAATAGGGAAATAATTAGTGTGCAAATCAAGTCGAGGCAGTGATTCATCAGAGACAACAGCAGAATGGTCGTGAAGGCTGCAGGAAGCAGGCGGGAAGTAGGCGGGGAGCAGGCGGGAAGCAGGCGGGAAGTAGGCAGGGAGCAGGCGGGAAGTAGGCGGGGAGCAGGCGGGAAGCAGGCGGGAAGCAGGCGGGAAGTAGGCGGGGAGCAGGCGGGAAGCAGGCGGGAAGTAGGCAGGGAGCAGGCGGGAAGTAGGCGGGGAGCAGGCGGGAAGTAGGCGGGAAGCAGGCGGGAAGCAGGCGGGAAGTAGGCGGGGAGCAGGCGGGAAGTAGGCGGGAAGCAGGCGGGAAGTAGGCGGGGAGCAGGCGGGAAGCAGGCGGGAAGCAGGAGGGAAGCAGGCGGGAAGCATGCATGAAGAAGGCAGGAATCAGGCAGGAAGCAAGCGGGAAGCAAGCAGGAAGCCGGCAGGAAGCAGGCAGGAAGCAGGCAGAAAACAAGCAGGAAACAGGCAGGAAACAGGCGAGAAGCAGGTGGGAAGCAGGCAGGAAACAAGCAGGAAGCTGGCAGGAAGCAGGCGGGAAGCAGACGAGAAGCAGGCGGGAAGCAGGCAGGAAACAGGCAGGAAGCAGGCGAGAAGCAGGCGGGAAGCAGGCAGGAAACAGGCAGGAAGCAGGCAGGAAGCAGGCTGGAAGCAGGTAGGAAACAGGCAGGAAGCAGGCAGAAAGCAGGCGGGAAGCAGGCAGGAAGCAGGATGGAAGCAGGATGGAAGCAGGAGGGAAGCAGGCGGGAAACAGGCAGGAAGCAGGCAGAAAGCAGGCGAGAAGCAGGCAGAAAACAGGCAGGAAGCAGGCGAGAAGCAGGCGGGAAGCAGGCAGGAAGCAGGCAGGAAGCAGGCAGGAAGTAAGTGGGAAGCAGGCAGAAAACAGGCAGGAAGCAGGCGAGAAGCAGGCGGGAAGCAGGCAGGAAGCAGGCAGGAAGCAAGTGGGAAGCAGGCAGAAAACAGGCAGGAAGCAGGCGAGAAGCAGTCTGGAAGCAGGCAGGAAACAGGCAGGAAGCAGGCAGGAAGCAGGCAGAAAACAGGCGGGAAGCAGACAGGATGCAGGCTGGAAGCAGGTAAGAAACAGGCAGGAAGCAGGCAGAAAGCAGGCGGGAAGCAGGCAGGAAGCAGGATGGAAGCAGGATGGAAGCAGGAGGGAAACAGGCAGGAAGCAGGCAGAAAGCAGGCGAGAAGCAGGCAGGAAGCAGGCGAGAAGCAGGCGGGAAGCAGGCAGAAAACAGGCAGGAAGCAGGCAGGAAGCAAGTGGGAAGCAGGCAGGAAACAGGCAGAAAACAGGCAGGAAGCAGGCGAGAAGCAGGCAGGAAACAGGCAGGAAGCATTCAGGAAGCAGGCGGGAAGCAGTCTGGAAGCAGGCAAGAAGCAGGGAGGAAGCAGGTGGGAAGCAAGGAGGCAGCAGGGGGGAAAAGCAGGGAGGAAGCAGGCGAGAAGCAGAGAGAAAACAGGAAAAAAAGCAGGGAGGAAGCAGGGAGAAAGCAGGGGGTAAAAGCTGGGAGGAAGCAAGAAGCAGGGAGAAGAAAGAAGCAGGGAGGAAGCAAGAAGGAAGCAAGGAAGAAGCAAGAAGCAGGGAGGAAGCAAGAAGGAAGCAAGGAAGAAGCAAGAAGCAGGGAGGAAGGAAGAAGGAAGCAAGAAGCAGGGACAAGAAAGAAGCAGAGAGGAAGCAGGAAGGAAGCAAGAAGCAGGGAGGAAGCAAGAAGGAAGCAAGGAAGAATCAAGAAGCAGGGAGGAAGCAAGAAGGAAGCAAGAAGCAGGGAGGAAGCAGGAAGGAAGCAAGAAGCAGGGAGGAAGCAGGAAGAAAGCATGAAGCAGGGAGGAAGCAGGAAGGAAACAATAAGCAGGGAGGAAGCAGGAAGGAAGCAAGAAGCAGGGAGGAAGCAAGAAGCAGAGAGGAAGCAGGAAGGAAGCAAGAAGCAGGAAGGAAGCAAGAAGAAGGGAGGAAGCAAGAAGCAGAGAAGAAGCAGGAAGGAAGCAAGAGGGAAGCAGGCGGGAAACAGGCAGGAAGCAGGCAGAAAGCAGGCGAGAAACAGGCAGAAAGCAGGCAGGAAGCAGGCGAGAAGCAGGCGGGAAGCAGGCAGAATCAGGCAGGAAGCAAGCGGGAAGCAAGCAGGAAGCCGGCAGGAAGCAGGCAGGAAGCAGGCAGGAAGCAGGCAGGAAACAGGCGAGAAGCAGACGAGAAGCAGGCGGGAAGCAGGCAGGAAACAGGCAGGAAGCAGGCGAGAAGCAGGCGGGAAGCAGGCAGGAAACAGGCAGGAAGCAGGCAGGAAGCAGGCTGGAAGCAGGTAGGAAACAGGCAGGAAGCAGGCAGAAAGCAGGCGGGAAGCAGGCAGGAAGCAGGCAGAAAGCAGGCGAGAAGCAGGCAGAAAGCAGGCAGGAAGCAGGCGAGAAGCAGGCAGGAAGCAGGCAGGAAGCAAGCAGGAAGCAGGCAGGAAGCAGGCAGGAAGCAAATGGGAAGCAGGTAGGAAGCAGGCGAGAAGCAGGCTGGAAGCAGGCAGGAAGCAGGCAGGAAGCAGGCAGGAAGCAGGCAGGAAGCAGGCAGAAAGCAGGCAGGAAGCAGACTGGAAGCAGGTAGGAAACAGGCAGGAAGCAGGCAGAAAGCAGGCGGGAAGCAGGCAGGAAGCAGGAGGGAAGCAAGCGGGAAACAGGCAGGAAGCAGGCAGAAAGCAGGCGAGAAGCAGGCAGAAAGCAGGCAGGAAGCAGGCGAGCAGCAGGCGGGAAGCAGGCAGGAAGCAGGCAGAAAACAGGCAGGAAGCAGGCGAGAAGCAGGCTGGAAGCAGGCAGAAAACAGGCAGGAAACAGGCAGGAAGCAGGCAGAAAGCAGGCGGGAAGCAGGCAGGAAGCAGGCGGGAAGCAGGCAGGAAGCATGCAGGAAGCATTCAGGAAGCAGGCGGGAAGCATGCAGGAAGCAGGCAGGAAGCAGGCAGGAAGCATTCAGGATGCAGGCGGGAAGCAGTCTGGAAGCAGGCAAGAAGCAGAGAGGAAGCAGATGGGAAGCAAGGAGGCAGCAGGGGGGAAAAGCAGGGAGGAAGCAAGAAGCAGGGAGAAGAAAGAAGCAGGGAGAAGAAAGAAGCAGGGAGGAAGCAGGAAGGAAGCAAAAAGCAGGGAGGAAACAGGAAGGAAGCATGAAGCAGGGAGGAAGCAGGAAGGAAGCATGAAGCAGAAGGAAGCAAGAAGGAAGCATGAAGCAGAGAGGAAGCAGGAAGGAAGCATGAAGCAGAGAGGAAGCAGGAAGGAAGCAAGAAGCAGGGAGGAAGCAGGAAGCATGAAGCAGAGAGGAAGCAGGAAGGAAGCATGAAGCAGAGAGGAAGCAGGAAGGAAGCATGAAGCAGAGAGGAAGCAGGAAGGAAGCATGAAGCAGAGAGGAAGCAGGAAGGAAGCATGAAGCAGAGAGGAAGCAGAGAGGAAGCATGAAGCAGGGAGGAAGCAAGAAGGAAGCATGAAGCAGGGAGGAAGCAAGAAGGAAGCATGAAGCAGGGAGGAAGCAAGAAGGAAGCATGAAGCAGAGAGGAAGCATGAAGCAGAGAGGAAGCAGGAAGGAAGCATGAAGCAGAGAGGAAGCATGAAGCAGAGAGGAAGCAAGAAGGAAGCATGAAGCAGAGAGGAAGCAAGAAGGAAGCATGAAGCAGAGAGGAAGCAAGAAGGAAGCATGAAGCAGAGAGGAAGCAAGAAGGAAGCATGAAGCAGAGAGGAAGCATGAAGCAGAGAGGAAGCAAGAAGGAAGCATGAAGCAGAGAGGAAGCAAGAAGGAAGCATGAAGCAGAGAGGAAGCAAGAAGGAAGCATGAAGCAGAGAGGAAGCATGAAGCAGAGAGGAAGCAGAGAGGAAGCAGAGAGGAAGCATGACGCAGAGAGGAAGCAAGAAGGAAGCATGAAGCAGAGAGGAAGCAAGAAGGAAGCATGAAGCAGAGAGGAAGCATGAAGCAGAGAGGAAGCAAGAAGGAAGCATGAAGCAGAGAGGAAGCATGAAGCAGAGAGGAAGCAAGAAGGAAGCATGAAGCAGAGAGGAAGCATGAAGCAGAGAGGAAACAAGAAGGAAGCATGAAGCAGAGAGGAAGCAAGAAGGAAGCATGAAGCAGAGAGGAAGCAAGAAGGAAGCATGAAGCAGAGAGGAAGCATGAAGCAGAGAGGAAGCAAGAAGGAAGCATGAAGCAGAGAGGAAGCAAGAAGGAAGCATGAAGCAGAGAGGAAGCATGAAGCAGAGAGGAAGCAAGAAGGAAGCATGAAGCAGAGAGGAAGCAAGAAGGAAGCATGAAGCAGAGAGGAAGCATGAAGCAGAGAGGAAGCAAGAAGGAAGCATGAAGCAGAGAGGAAGCAAGAAGGAAGCATGAAGCAGAGAGGAAGCATGAAGCAGAGAGGAAGCAAGAAGGAAGCATGAAGCAGAGAGGAAGCAAGAAGGAAGCATGAAGCAGGGAGGAAGCAGAAAGGAAGCATGAAGCAGAGAGGAAGCAAGAAGGAAGCATGAAGCAGAGAGGAAGCATGAAGCAGAGAGGAAGCAAGAAGGAAGCATGAAGCAGAGAGGAAGCAAGAAGGAAGCATGAAGCAGAGAGGAAGCAAGAAGGAAGCATGAAGCAGAGAGGAAGCATGAAGCAGAGAGGAAGCAAGAAGGAAGCATGAAGCAGAGAGGAAGCAAGAAGGAAGCATGAAGCAGAGAGGAAGCATGAAGCAGAGAGGAAGCATGAAGCAGAGAGGAAGCAAGAAGGAAGCATGAAGCAGAGAGGAAGCAAGAAGGAAGCATGAAGCAGGGAGGAAGCAGGAAGGAAGCATGAAGCAGAGAGGAAGCAAGAAGGAAGCATGAAGCAGAGAGGAAGCATGAAGCAGAGAGGAAGCAAGAAGGAAGCATGAAGCAGAGAGGAAGCAAGAAGGAAGCATGAAGCAGAGAGGAAGCATGAAGCAGAGAGGAAGCATGAAGCAGAGAGGAAGCAAGAAGGAAGCATGAAGCAGAGAGGAAGCAAGAAGGAAGCATGAAGCAGAGAGGAAGCAAGAAGGAAGCATGAAGCAGAGAGGAAGCAAGAAGGAAGCATGAAGCAGGGAGGAAGCAGGAAGGAAGCATGAAGAAGAGAGGAAGCAAGAAGGAAGCATGAAGCAGAGAGGAAGCATGAAGCAGAGAGGAAGCAAGAATGAAGCATGAAGCAGAGAGGAAGCAAGAAGGAAGCATGAAGCAGAGAGGAAGCAAGAAGGAAGCATGAAGCAGAGAGGAAGCATGAAGCAGAGAGGAAGCAAGAAGGAAGCATGAAGCAGAGAGGAAGCAAGAAGGAAGCATGAAGCAGAGAGGGAGCATGAAGCAGAGAGGTAGCAAGAAGGAAGCATGAAGCAGAGAGGAAGCAAGAAGGAAGCATGAAGCAGAGAGGAAGCAAGAAGGAAGCATGAAGCAGAGAGGAAGCAAGAAGGAAGCATGAAGCAGAGAGGAAGCAAGAAGGAAGCATGAAGCAGAGAGGAAGCAAGAAGGAAGCATGAAGCAGAGAGGAAGCATGAAGCAGAGAGGAAGCAAGAAGGAAGCATGAAGCAGAGAGGAAGCAAGAAGGAAGCATGAAGCAGAGAGGAAGCATGAAGCAGAGAGGAAGCAAGAAGGAAGCATGAAGCAGAGAGGAAGCATGAAGCAGAGAGGAAGCAAGAAGGAAGCATGAAGCAGAGAGGAAGCATGAAGCAGAGAGGAAGCAAGAAGGAAGCATGAAGCAGAGAGGAAGCAAGAAGGAAGCATGAAGCAGAGAGGAAGCAAGAAGGAAGCATGAAGCAGAGAGGAAGCAAGAAGGAAGCATGAAGCAGAGAGGAAGCAAGAAGGAAGCATGAAGCAGAGAGGAAGCAGGAAGGAAGCATGAAGCAGAGAGGAAGCAAGAAGGAAGCATGAAGCAGAGAGGAAGCATGAAGCAGAGAGGAAGCAAGAAGGAAGCATGAAGCAGAGAGGAAGCAAGAAGGAAGCATGAAGCAGAGAGGAAGCATGAAGCAGAGAGGAAGCAAGAAGGAAGCATGAAGCAGAGAGGAAGCATGAAGCAGAGAGGAAGCATGAAGCAGAGAGGAAGCAGAGAGGAAGCATGAAGCAGAGAGGAAGCAAGAAGGAAGCATGAAGCAGAGAGGAAGCATGAAGCAGAGAGGAAGCAGAGAGGAAGCATGAAGCAGAGAGGAAGCAAGAAGGAAGCATGAAGCAGAGAGGAAGCAAGAAGGAAGCATGAAGCAGGGAGGAAGCAAGAAGAAGGGAGGAAGCAAGAAGCAGAGAGGAAGCAAGAAGGAAGCATGAAGCAGAGAGGAAGCAAGAATGAAGCATGAAGCAGAGAGGAAGCAAGAAGGAAGCATGAAGCAGTGAGGAAGCAGGAAGGACGCATGAAGCAGAGAGGAAGCATGAAGCAGAAGGAAGCATGAAGCAGAGAGGAAGCAAGAAGGAAGCATGAAGCAGAGAGGAAGCAGGAAGGAAGCATGAAGCAGAGAGGAAGCAGGAAGGAAGCATGAAGCAGAGAGGAAGCAGAGAGGAAGCATGAAGCAGAGAGGAAGCAAGAAGGAAGCATGAAGCAGAGAGGAAGCAGGAAGGAAGCATGAAGCAGAGAGGAAGCAAGAAGGAAGCATGAAGCAGAGAGGAAGCAAGAAGGAAGCATGAAGCAGAGAGGAAGCAAGAAGGAAGCATGAAGCAGAGGAAGGAAGCATGAAGCAGAGAGGAAGCAAGAAGGAAGCATGAAGCAGAGAGGAAGCAAGAAGGAAGCATGAAGCAGAGAGGAAGCAAGAAGGAAGCATGAAGCAGAGAGGAAGCATGAAGCAGAGAGGAAGCAAGAAGGAAGCATGAAGCAGAGAGGAAGCAAGAAGGAAGCATGAAGCAGAGAGGAAGCATGAAGCAGAGAGGAAGCAAGAAGGAAGCATGAAGCAGAGAGGAAGCATGAAGCAGAGAGGAAGCAAGAAGGAAGCATGAAGCAGAGAGGAAGCAAGAAGGAAGCATGAAGCAGAGAGGAAGCAGGAAGGAAGCATGAAGCAGAGAGGAAGCAAGAAGGAAGCATGAAGCAGAGAGGAAGCAGGAAGGAAGCATGAAGCAGAGAGGAAGCATGAAGCATGAAGCAGGAAGCAAGAAGGAAGCATGAAGCAGAGAGGAAGCATGAAGCAGAGAGGAAGCAAGAAGGAAGCATGAAGCAGAGAGGAAGCATGAAGCAGAGAGGAAGCAAGAAGGAAGCATGAAGCAGAGAGGAAGCAAGAAGGAAGCATGAAGCAGAGAGGAAGCAGGAAGGAAGCATGAAGCAGAGAGGAAGCACTAAGGAAGCATGAAGCAGAGAGGAAGCAGGAAGGAAGCATGAAGCAGAGAGGAAGCAGGAAGGAAGCATGAAGCAGAGAGGAAGCAGGAAGGAAGCATGAAGCAGAGAGGAAGCAAGAAGGAAGCATGAAGCAGAGAGGAAGCAAGAAGGAAGCATGAAGCAGAGAGGAAGCAGGAAGGAAGCATGAAGCAGAGAGGAAGCAAGAAGGAAGCATGAAGCAGAGAGGAAGCAAGAAGGAAGCATGAAGCAGAGAGGAAGCAGGAAGGAAGCATGAAGCAGAGAGGAAGCAGGAAGGAAGCATGAAGCAGAGAGGAAGCAAGAAGGAAGCATGAAGCAGAGAGGAAGCAGGAAGGAAGCATGAAGCAGAGAGGAAGCAGGAAGGAAGCATGAAGCAGAGAGGAAGCAAGAAGGAAGCATGAAGCAGAGAGGAAGCAAGAAGGAATCATGAAGCAGAAGGAAGCAAGAAGGAAGCATGAAGCAGAGAGGAAGCAGGAAGGAAGCATGAAGCAGAGAGGAAGCAGGAAGGAAGCATGAAGCAGAGAGGAAGCAGGAAGGAAGCATGAAGCAGAGAGGAAGCAAGAAGGAAGCATGAAGCAGAGAGGAAGCAAGAAGGAAGCATGAAGCAGAGAGGAAGCAAGAAGGAAGCATGAAGCAGAGAGGAAGCAAGAAGGAAGCATGAAGCAGAGAGGAAGCAAGAAGGAAGCATGAAGCAGAGAGGAAGCAAGAAGGAAGCATGAAGCAGAGAGGAAGCAAGAAGGAAGCATGAAGCAGAGAGGAAGCAAGAAGGAAGCATGAAGCAGAGAGGAAGCATGAAGCAGAGAGGAAGCAAGAAGGAAGCATGAAGCAGAGAGGAAGCAAGAAGGAAGCATGAAGCAGAGAGGAAGCAAGAAGGAAGCATGAAGCAGAGAGGAAGCAAGAAGGAAGCATGAAGCAGAGAGGAAGCAAGAAGGAAGCATGAAGCAGAGAGGAAGCAAGAAGGAAGCATGAAGCAGAGAGGAAGCAAGAAGGAAGCATGAAGCAGAGAGGAAGCAAGAAGGAAGCATGAAGCAGAGAGGAAGCATGAAGCAGAGAGGAAGCAAGAAGGAAGCATGAAGCAGAGAGGAAGCAAGAAGGAAGCATGAAGCAGAGAGGAAGCATGAAGCAGAGAGGAAGCAAGAAGGAAGCATGAAGCAGAGAGGAAGCAAGAAGGAAGCATGAAGCAGAGAGGAAGCAAGAAGGAAGCATGAAGCAGAGAGGAAGCAAGAAGGAAGCATGAAGCAGAGAGGAAGCAAGAAGGAAGCATGAAGCAGAGAGGAAGAAAGAAGGAAGCATGAAGCAGAGAGGAAGCAGGAAGGAAGCATGAAGCAGGGAGGAAGCAAGAAGGAAGCATGAAGCAGAGAGGAAGCAAGAAGGAAGCATGAAGCAGGGAGGAAGCAGGAAGGAAGCATGAAGCAGGGAGGAAGCAAGAAGGAAGCATGAAGCAGGGAGGAAGCATGAAGCAGAGAGGAAGCAAGAAGGAAGCATGAAGCAGGGAGGAAGCAGGAAGGAAGCATGAAGCAGAGAGGAAGCAGGAAGGAAGCATGAAGCAGAGAGGAAGCAGGAAGGAAGCATGAAGCAGGGAGGAAGCAGGAAGGAAGCATGAAGCAGAGAGGAAGCAAGAAGGAAGCATGAAGCAGAGAGGAAGCAAGAAGGAAGCATGAAGCAGAGAGGAAGCAGGAAGGAAGCATGAAGCAGAGAGGAAGCAGGAAGGAAGCATGAAGCAGAGAGGAAGCAGGAAGGAAGCATGAAGCAGGGAGGAAGCAGGAAGGAAGCATGAAGCAGAGAGGAAGCAGGAAGGAAGCATGAAGCAGAGAGGAAGCAAGAAGGAAGCATGAAGCAGAGAGGAAGCAAGAAGGAAGCATGAAGCAGAGAGGAAGCAAGAAGGAAGCATGAAGCAGAGAGGAAGCAGGAAGGAAGCATGAAGCAGGGAGGAAGCAAGAAGGAAGCATGAAGCAGAGAGGAAGCAAGAAGGAAGCATGAAGCAGAGAGGAAGCATGAAGGAAGCATGAAGCAGGGAGGAAGCAGGAAGGAAGCATGAAGCAGGGAGGAAGCAAGAAGCAGAGAGGAAGAAGGAAGCATGAAGCAGAGGAGAAGCAAGAAGGAAGTTATGAAGAGAGGAAGCAAGAAGGAAGCATGAAGCAGGGAGGAAGCATGAAGCAGAGAGGAAGCAAGAAGGAAGCATGAAGCAGGGAGGAAGCAAGAAGGAAGCATGAACAGAGAGGAAGCAAGAAGGAAGCATGAAGCAGGAGGAAGCAGAAGCAGAGAGGAAGCAAGAAGGAAGCATGGCAGGAGGAAGCTAGGAAGGAAGCATGAAGCAGGAGGAAGCAAGAAGGAAGCATGAAGCAGGAGGAAGCAAGAAGGAAGCATGAAGCAGAGAGGAAGCATGAAGCAGAGAGGAAGCAAGAAGGAAGCATGAAGCAGTGAGGAAGCAAGAAGGAAGCATGAAGCAGAGAGGAAGCAAGAAGGAAGCATGAAGCAGAGGAAGCAAGAAGGAAGCATGAAGCAGAGAGGAAGCAAGAAGGAAGCATGAAGCAGAGAGGAAGCATGAAGCAGAGAGGAAGCAAGAAGGAAGCATGAAGCAGGGAGGAAGCAAGAAGGAAGCATGAAGCAGAGAGGAAGCAAGAAGGAAGCATGAAGCAGGGAGGAAGCATGAAGCAGAGAGGAAGCAAGAAGGAAGCATGAAGCAGGGAGGAAGCAAGAAGGAAGCATGAAGCAGGGAGGAAGCAAGAAGGAAGCATGAAGCAGGGAGGAAGCAAGAAGGAAGCATGAAGCAGGGAGGAAGCAAGAAGGAAGCATGAAGCAGGGAGGAAGCAGGAAGGAAAGATAAGAATTATGACTTCAAACGTATCCTTATTAAATTGTATCTGCCACTTTTCTAATCACAACATTAATTTGTCCAAATCTTCCTCAACTTAAATGTATATAAATGTATATATATATATATATATATATATATATATATATATATATATATATATATATATATATATATATATATATATATATATACGTAGCCAGAGCAGCCTGAATTGTTGGTAGCATGGATTCAACAAGGTACTAAAATCATTCCTTAGAGATCATGCTAGTGTCACGCAGTTGCTGCAGTTGTCGGCTGCACGTTCATGCTATGAATCTCCCGTTCAATCACATTCCAAAGGTTTATGTCAAATTTTGACCCTTCTATCTGCATGTCGCAGCAGAAATCGCGATTCATCAGAAAAGGCGACCTTTTTTCAATATTCAGCTGTCCAGTTATGGTGAGGCAGTGCCCACTGCAGCCTCAGTTTCCTGTTCTTAGCTGACAGGAGTGGAACTCAGTGTGCTGCTGTAACACATTCACTTCAAAGTTTGATGTAGACAGTAAGCCAAACCATACCACTGGTGAGGATAGTACCCGCGATCAGAGAGTCACGAAACTCCAGACCGACGTGCTAGAGAGAATTATTGGGTAGGCCAAGTTCCCTAAATTTCCTGCTTGATCTCAAGCACCGAGGTAGACCCACCTTGGGCTGAGTTACCCTCATTCGTCGCAGACTGTTACCTGCTGACAGCATCTCTTCCCCATCCCGGGACTGGACTTGCTTCCACTTATCTCTGCTGCCTGTACCTATTTCATCCAATTCTACAAGTCCTTACGTTAACCAAGGTTTCACTTCAGCCCTGGAGGTACGCAAGTGCGCTACCGAACGAAAATAATCAAAGTTATAACATCGACGTGTTATGCATTGAGAGATGTTCTTCTGCATGCCACTGTTGTAACGTGTGGTTACAACAGTGGCATGCAGTTTTGTGAGCATTTGGCATGTGGTTATGTGAGCTAATGTCGCCTTTCTGTCAGCTTGAACCAGTCTGCCCATTCTCCTCTGACCTCTGGTATTAATAAAACGTTTTCGCTTACAAAACTGCAGTTCACTGGATGTTTTGTTTTTCACACCATTCTGTGTAAACTCTAGAGACTGTTGTGTGTGAGAATCCCAGGAGATCATCAGTTATTGAGACCCTCAGAATACCCCGTCTGACACTAACAATCATTCCATGGTCAAATTCACTTAGATAACATTTCTTCCCCATTCTGAATAAGAATTGGACCTCTTGATTATGTCTGCTTGCTTTTAGGCGTGTTAGAGAGAGAGAGAGAGAGATTGAGGACGATTAAGAGGAGTGAGAGAAAGGAGTGTAGACAGCCGGTGTTGAAGAAAGAGATTGTCTTGAGAAGACGAGAGCCTGAGGCTCCGTATCCTAGCAACCTGATTAATTTGATGAGAAAACGTATGAAGAAGACAGCTGCAGGGGCAGGGGCAGGGGAAGGGCAGGGGCAGGGGCATGGGCAAAGTTATTTAGGCAACTTATATATTTAACAATGCAGGTCGGAAAATTTCGATGCAGTCACAGGGAGATTACCTTAGTGAAGGAAGTGTGTGTGTTTTGCTTCCATTTGCCGAGGGTGATGAGTTCTCTCTGAACTGATGAGCTCTTTCTGCCTTGATGAGTTCTCCCTGGCTTGATGAGCTCTCCCTGGCTTGATGAGCTCTCCCTGGCTTCCTGACGAGTGTTCCCTGGCTTCCTGACGAGTTCTCTCTGGCTTGCTGATTACCATACTTCCAGTGCTCACAAATTTTACCCTGACAGCCTGACAAACAAAGCAGATATTATACAACGGGTAACGTAACAAAAGAGGGAGAATGAGTACGTTCACAAGCAATAGCTCGTGTACTCATTAAGAGACAGAACTCAGTATGTGCTAATCAGCCAGAAGCAAGTAAGAGACTGACCTCCAGACCTGTTTGTAGACACAAGGTCATCTAGCCTGTAGATCAGTCCCTTACACTGACTTCACGACTGGCAGTTATCCGCAGACAGAGGCGGGCCCCCGACACCAATACATGCGATAAGTTATCGAGTTTGTGGGTGATTATGGACGCAGTGCAGGATGTGTGCTTGTGAGATACACGCGTAGTAAAAGTGATGGACTGGGTGCACGCCACAGCCCCATTCCCCAGAGCACTGTTTGAAGCACTCGCAGCTGAGTCCTTGCTTAATCTTAAATTTAAAGGAGTGGACCGGCAAGCCAGCGGAAGGCCTAAGTCAGATGACCAAAAGCTCTAGCTGCGGGTTATCACATGACTTAAACCCGCTTCTCGAAACATTCGTCCTGTTTCCTGATAAACCTTACCTAACCTAACCTTGCTGGAATACTTGACTATATCCTC
>NC_091315.1:38596753-38646479 GCF_038502225.1 Cherax quadricarinatus
TGTATATGTGTCTTATTTATCATGTGTAGTGTTCCACATGTGTCTTGCTAATCTGTACTGAATGTTTTTGTTTCTAGCCCATGATGTGTGGAGGTGTGTTGTTGTGCACCACACATACGTTACTGGGGTGCACCGAACATACGTTACTGTGGTGCACCACACATACGTTACTGTGGTGCACCACACATACGTTACTGTGGTGCACCAAACATACGTTACTGTGGTGCACCGAACATACGTTACTGTGGTGCACCGAACATACGTTACTGTGGTGCACCACATATACGTTACTGTGGTGCACCACACATACGTTACTGTGGTGCACCGAACATACGTTACTGTGGTGCACCGAACATACG
The DNA here is from genome assembly GCF_038502225.1 of Cherax quadricarinatus. NCBI lineage: Eukaryota > Metazoa > Arthropoda > Malacostraca > Decapoda > Parastacidae > Cherax > Cherax quadricarinatus. The sequence continues at coordinate 38,597,113 of NC_091315.1, forward strand.
TTACTGTGGTGCACCGAACATACGTTACTGTGGTGCACCGAACATACGTTACTGTGGTGCACCGAACATACGTTACTGTGGTGCACCGAACATACGTTACTGTGGTGCACCGAACATACGTTACTGTGGTGCACCACACATACGTTACTGTGGTGCACCACACATACGTTACTGGGGTGCACCACACATACGTTACTGTGGTGCACCACACATACGTTACTGTGGTGCACCAAACATACGTTACTGTGGTGCACCGAACATACGTTACTGTGGTGCACCGAACATACGTTACTGTGGTGCACCGAACATACGTTACTGTGGTGCACCACACATACGTTACTGTGGTGCACCGAACATACGTTACTGTGGTGCACCGAACATACGTTACTGTGGTGCACCACACATACGTTACTGTAGTGCACCAAACATACGTTACTGTGGTGCACCGAACATACGTTACTGTGGTGCACCGAACATACGTTACTGTGGTGCACCGAACATACGTTACTGTGGTGCACCGAACATACGTTACTGTGGTGCACCGAACATACGTTACTGTGGTGCACCGAACATACGTTACTGTGGTGCACCACACATACGTTACTGTGGTGCACCGAACATACGTTACTGTGGTGCACCACACATACGTTACTGTGGTGCACCACACATATGTTACTATGATGCACCACACATACGTTATTGTGGTGCACCACACACATATGTTACTATGATGCACCACACATACGATACTGTGGTGCACCACACATACGTTACTGTGGTGCACCACATATACGTTACTGTGGTGCACCACACATACATTACTGTGGTGCACCACACATATGTTACTATGATGCACCACACATACGTTATTGTGGTGCACCACACACATATGTTACTATGATGCACCACACATACGTTACTGTGGTGCACCACACATACGTTACTGTGGTGCACCACATATACGTTACTGTGGTGCACCACACATATGTTACTATGATGCACCACACATACGATACTGTGGTGCACCACACATACGTTACTGTGGTGCACCACACATACGTTACTGTGGTGCACCACACATATGTTACTATGATGCACCACACATACGATACTGTGGTGCACCACACATACGTTACTGTGGTGCACCACACATACGTTACTGTGGTGCACCAGAGCACTCATTTTCACATGATAGACCGGAAACAAACACATCATTATTAGAAAGAAAACAACACATGTGTCTTGAGTGTCAACGTCCACCTCAAAACACATGGGTCTTGATGGTGTCACCGTCCACCTCACCAACACAGGTGTCTTGATAGTGTCACCATCCACCTCACCAACACATGTGTCTTGATAGTGTCACCGTCCACCTTACCAACACATGTGTCTTGATGTGTCACCGTCCACCTCACCAACACAGGTGTCTTGATAATGTCACCGTCCACTTCACCAACACAGGTGTCTTGATAGTGTCACCATCCACCTCACCAACACATGTGTCTTGATAGTGTCACCGTCCACCTCACCAACACGTGTGTCTTGAGGGTATCACCGTCCACCTTACCAACACAGGTGTCTTGATAGTGTCACTGCCCACCTTACCAACACAGGTGTCTTGATAGTGTCACTGCCCACCTTACCAACACAGGTGTCTTGATAGTGTCACTGCCCACCTCACCAACACGTGTGTCTTGAGGGTATCACCGTCCACCTTACCAACACAGGTGTCTTGATAGTGTCACCCTCCACCTTACCAACACATGTGTCTTGATAATGTCACCGTCCATCTTACCAACACATGTGTCTTGATAGCGTCACCGTCCACCTTACCAACAGATATGTCTTGATAATGTCACCGTCCACGTTTACAGCGCCACAAAACAGAGAGGTTGTGTATATTGTCAAAATAAATAATAAAAAAACATGCTAAACACTAGATACCACGATCCGACTTTTCGACCTCACCTCTGCCTGGCATCACCTGACCCCACCAGTGATGGCACCTAACCTGCCCTGTGGGTACTTAACCTGTCCTGTGGGTACCTAACCTGTCCTGTGGGTACCTAACCTGTCCTGTGGGTACCTAACCTATTCTGAGAGTACTTGACTTTCTCTGGGGAAGCCTGTTCTGTTCTGGGGGCACGTAACCCGTCCTGTGGTCACCTGAACTTTCCCAAGGGGCCTTATCTCCCCAGATGATTTATATACCACTAATTTTTTATGGACTTCGTGTATTTTATAAATCCAAAAGTGGGCGAAACGTTGTATTAACAAAAAGGTTTCTTTACTGAGAGAGTCATTTTTACTACCATTGAGAGAAATGATGGAGACCAACGCTCCAGAGACTATCCTGGAAATAACAATGGAGTTGGTGTAACTATGTTAGCGCAGCGCAGACCGTCCTGGTAATGAGAGTAGCGGCCGGCTCACAGTGTTAATGCATCAACGGTATTTTCAGGATCCGCCACAGTGGAAAAAATCGACAAGTGATCACCAGGGATCCGGCGCTGCTGCAGCCAGTGTCACAGAGCATCATAATTGAAATTGATGGATGTTAGGGACAGGAGGGGGAGAGAGGGAGGGTGGCATAGAGGGTGGGAAGGAAGGAAGGAAAGAGAGATAGAGAGAGTAGAATACATCCAGAAAAGATACAAACAAAAGCAGTGGGACTCAGAGAACAGATTAATAAGAACTCAGTGAAGTGATACTGGACATAATAGCCTGAGGCCACCTACGTTAAGTCCTGATATTAGTTCCAGCTGATCCTTTTGATGGCCGCCGCCCTGGCTTTGCTCTCTGTTTGTGTAGAACTTGTTACTAAGAGCAGCGTGGAGCTCACTTTCCTCTTTCTCTTTACTCTTGCCCCTTTTACCACTTTCCACCATCCAGTCTTCCCTTAACAACCTCCCAACTGTTCCCAAAGGCAAAAGTAAAACAAAGGTAGCTGTCGCGTTCCTCTGTACCTGGCCAATACCAGCATTGCTTTTTATTTTCTTATGTTCTTGGCAGAGTTATTGGTGACAGGTCAAAGCCGCCGATTGGTCGGCTGGAAGGTCTTTGATAAGCCGGTCAAGGGCAGTTGCTTGTTGATTGAGTCTTTGGTCAACTGCCCAGAGACTGTGATTAGTTCTGCGAACCTTAGGTTGACTGGTCCTCCTCTGAGATTGGTCGATTAAGCCTTTCAGGAAATTAGTGAATACGTCTTGGATAAACTGAATAGAGCTATAGACTATCCCATCGAGTCACTGATAAATTTGCCAGTACCTGTGATTGATCCTCTTGTAAGCTGATCGAAGCCTCTGAGTCGAGTTTGCGATAAACTGTCAAAATCTAAGACATGACTACTGATTCTTTTGTAAGATGACTCGTGTTTCTGAGTAGTAATTGATCTTTGTTAAATTGACAAGGTTCCATGACTGAGTGTATATCACAATGGTAAGTGTGTTGATGTCTCGCTGGATGTTTGTCCAGCTCACCAAAGAACAGGGGCAGCTGGTCGGGTTATCGAGAAACAAAAGGATGGTGAGTAGTTTGGTTAAAGATTTTTGCCCTGCAGTCTGGTCCCAGACCAGGCCTCCATGTTGGTAGGACCCCTGGCAAGTAATGGTGAAAACTTGATGTATAGTGTACATGTATGGTATACAAGATAAAGAATTAGACACGTGCAACATCTGGGTATCTTTATTGTGAACGTTTCGCCATCAAGTGGCTTTATCAATACAAATTTACGGACATGATAATAATAACAAATGGAAACTGAAAACACATGATCAAACATTTTGAACATTTTATTGAGACGTTTAGATGCTGCAACCTTGTTCACTCATATGGAATGAACAAAGTTCCTAATAGAATATCTCAGTATTTGCTCACGTGTCTGCCCACAATCTGGTATGGCTGTCTCGACAGCCATACCAGATTGTGACTTGCGAAATCGTAATGACGCTATTGTAAAAACAAAAACAAAACAAGGATGAATCCAAACATGGCGCAGTCTTGTAGTTTCAGGATTGGCTTGCCATGGAGTCCAACCCTCCGTTGGCTGAGTTGATCTGGCTGTATGTCATGTACGATAATCTGCACAGGTACGTAATTAACTGGCTGGGCGTCCAAGAAAATTTAGCAAAGATGGTCTGGGACCAAGTGGAAGTGAACAGACGCCCAGGAAAACTAAGATTCACTTCGTATCTTCACTGAGAGAGATGAGACACCACTTAGTTACCAGTGTTGATAAGAAAGGATATTTGACACATATATGTATGTATGTATATATATATATATATATATATATATATATATATATATATATATATATATATATATATATATATATATATATATATATATATATATATATATATGCAATAAGATCACAGTAAACAGCTGATTTCAGAATATGGAAAACAACCACTGTGAAAGAATAAAGAAATTCCAAGCGCTTTCGTGACTACTCACATTATCAAGGAACTATGAAAGTAAAGCATCCAAGGAAGGTATATAAGGGGTCTGGCCAACACCTCACTATCAGATCCCACAACAGTTAAACACCTGACGCGCGCCGACCCAACTGGACAGGTCCTTCGCACAACCCACCAACAAACTATTCTACCCAAGAAAATTTTAAAAATTATTATTTGTCCAGTGTATTATTAAATTCTTCCCAAATTCTATTAATTATAAAAGGATCTAATTTACATAAACCAAAGGAAATATTCATATTATTGTCAAAACTGCTTTTTATGAAACAAGATTCAATTATATTCCTGTCGACCATGGACTTGCTTGATACTACTTTCTCAACTTTTTGAAAATCAATTGGATGGTTAAAATCTCTTACATGAATAAATAGAGCATTGGAATCTTGTCCAGTTCTAATGCTATATTTATGTTGTTTTAATTTTAGTTCGAGATTTTTACCAGTTTGACCGTAATAAACTTTATCGCAAATTTTACAAGGAATCTTATAGACACATCCATCAGCATTTTGGGGGGAATTCTTTATCAAAAGTTGTTTTACTGTATCAAGATTTTTAAATACAACTTTGATATTAAAAGTCTTAAGAAGAGAAGGCATATCAACCAAGTTTTCATGGTAAGGGAGAACCAACATATTTTTAGTTGAATAAGGCTGGTTGTCCCTTTTTGGATTGTAAAAAGTATTTCTAGCAACTTTAAAAACTTGGTTGATATGCCTTCTCTTCTTAAGACTTTTAATATTAAAGTTGTATTCAAAAATCTTGATAAGTGACTCTGCACTGTACAGGCCAACCCCCCTCCCCCCTTTTGCCTGTTCACTCTGTCACATCTGTATAGGTTGTAACCTGGGATCCATATTTCGTTGTCCAAGTGATCCTTTATGTGGGTCTCAGTGAAAGCCGCGAACATTGCCTTTGCCTCTGCAAGCAGTCCACGGATGAAAGGTATTTTGTTGTTTGTTGCTGGCTTTAGACCCTGTATATTTGCAAAGAAGAATGTTATCGGACTGGTGGTATTGTTGGTACTGGGGGGGGATTTTTTTTCCGGCATTAGTATCTGTATCTGTTGGTTTGGAGTGGAGGCCATCGACTGTGGTTCCACTCCAGGAATGACTGGATTTGGTGTACGATTTCTGCCATTTCCTGCCAGTTTTTTTTCCTTCCTGGCACTAAAAAACCTCTCCCTCTTGAGTGGCTGTGGCTACCCAGGTTTTCCCATGGCCTGGATGTTTTGTATCTTTTTGTCCCCTTTAGATGGTATGCCTGGCAATATAAGTTATAGCACAGTCTTTCATGTACTGAAGAGGTACACAGTTCAGGGTGAAAAAGCTTACAGGAAGGGAGTTTGCATTTTCCTGTTGTCATATGGGCATGACATTTTCTAGGGTGGTCATAGTTGCACGTCCCATCTGTTTTTCCAGATTTCCCATGCCAGCAGATACCAAGTGCATAGGATGTGCACAGGCTTGGTTTCCGTTTGCCTTGGGTTTCTGTGACTGTATTCCCTGTTGGTGCATGTTTCCCTGTCTTACTTCTATCCTCCCTAGCACCAACAATGGAGCTCCCACCAGTTGTTTTTGGTAATATATCCTCACTATTGCTAGTGGAGTCCTCTTGTTTGCTATTTCCTGCGGTATTTCTAGATTGCAATATTGGTTTTATCTTATCTTTGACTACACTTGTTTCCCTACTATGGCTCCTGTCCCCTATGAGGTCATTTATATGTATTCCTTCCTGCGTATAATTCCCGACTACCTGGACAAAATCTCCAGCTTCACCATTACTGTCTCCCAGGACAGCATCTCCAGCTTCACCATTACTGTCTCCCAGGACAGCACCTCCAGCTTCACCATTACTGTCTCCCAGGACAGCACCTCCCGCTTCACCATTACTGTCTCCCAGGACAGCACTATCAGCCCCACATTTACTGACTACCAGGACTTCATCTCCAGCCTTACAGTTTGTGACTACATGGCCAGTATCAAGGGCAGTACCATTCAGCCCAGACTTTTTATGTTCCCATCTGTTGTAGAAAGCTTCCAGGTTTTCTATGAAAGCAGCTTTGATGTTGTCCTCTTTTAATACCCTTGTGATTTTAGTCCACAGATTAATCTCATTTGGGCATACCCAAAAACACTTCCCTGTTTTAACACTGCTTGTAGCTAGTTCTTGGATATCTGCACAAGGGGCGTGACACCAATTTCCACAAAAATGACAATTTACCCATGTGGAAGCCCGTTTGTTTGACTGACCACAGACTACACACAGCTTCATAATGATTTGAATGGTTGATTTACTGCAATTCTACTAGCAACCTCTTGAATATTTTATTAATACCTCCTTAAATGAAGCTCTAGCTATTTGTATTTCTGTTTCTAACTGTTTTTGTATATTGGACAGCTTGTGATGTCCCCAGCCTACTTTGACTTGCCAGAAGTGTTAGTGTTACCTGTGTGAAATAAGGTGACCTTGAATGCGGTCCAGTGATTATGGCCGCCTTGTTTTATGAGGCCAGTGAATCCTAGTAGTGGCATAGGATAATGGAGGGTCTTAGCTGCGATTCCTGCCCTGTCTCGATTTTCAGATGTTGTAGTGTGCATGTGAAGTGTGCTGAAAATGCGACCTTGGTGGTCGTGAAGTGGTCCAGTTGCAGTTACTTGAAAGAATGCAACCCGTTGGAGCAGTTTTCCACGCCATAGAAGCCTAGAGAGGTTTGGCCCAATGGTTAACGTGCGAGGGTGACTAGCATTGGCTAGTGCATTTCTAGTAGAAGTAGGGAAATAATAATGTAGTCCAGCTGGGCTTGTGAGGTCTCTGGGGAGACCTAATTTAACCATATAATTGGTTAAATTAAGTCTCCCCAGAGACTTCACAAGCCCAGCTGGACTACATCACAAGCTTACCGTGCACGTTCCTGATTTATATTTAATGTTTGTGTTTATAAGGGCGCCTACAACCCCATCCGTTTACAGTCTGCTTTATTGTCCAACGAAACCGTTTGAAACCAGTCAAGGGTTCGGACCAGTCAAGGGTTCGGACCAGTCAAGGGTTCGGACCAGTCAAGGGTTCGGACCAGTCGATCTGATCTGATCAGTGGGTCACTTATTTAAAACATACTGGTCGGTGATTTGAGCTAACACATGAAGGATCTACTGGAAATTATCTACTCGAGTAATATGTGATTTGATTGATACAAAAGTATAACTTGCGTGTTGAAGAAACCGGTGACTGCTGGCAACTCCTACAATGACGAACGGTCGACCTCAACCCTTGTTTATCAATCGCTGTATCTAGCTTTTCTATTTTTTTTTTTTCCGTCTCCACCACAATAAATGCTATATTATCACTATAGTTGACTGGTGGAAATTTTGGAGGAAAGACGCTTTTTCTGTAGTAATAATTGCTTCTCGTTGTGTATATTGCGACCGCTGGTAACTACAGGTTATATGAAATTCACAGTATACGTCTGGTATTTCAAGAAAAAAGAAACTAATGAAAGTCACTCCACTCCACTAAGTACCATTATAATACTGGTTAGTTGCTACTACAACACTGTATTCTGCTCTTCACTGGTATCACTAGATTATATGCGAGTACACTAGCAGGCCAGGAAGATTATTAAAAACAGCTGACCTGTGGTAAGTTTCTGGCGACTTCTGGCACCTGCCTCTATAGGCTTATCACTTCATTTACAAATTCACCTGTTTTCAAATGACACTTTAGCCTTTATCATCAATATACTAGGGAGCCACTGTAGTATACACTATACACTATGTATACTCAATGTTATCAGGGAGACTTTCTTTCCTCTGACACGAAAAGTTCAATTATTATTATTTTTTTTCACACGGGACACAGGCCTGATTCCCCTCTGGCAGTAAACTCTGCTAGGTAGTGCACACTAATTCTCCTTTTTTGACTCAGTATGTAATGTTTTCCGCCCAAGATTGGTTCCAGGCGCTAGAGGGATGTATCGTATAGGATTGATGACACAAATTAGAGTTCTAGCACGTAAGAGCGACCGTGAAAACACGAGAAAACCCGGAGCACAACGAGGCACGCTGACACGCTTGACACTCCAAAGAGGTATGATAAAGCACACGGTTCAGCGAGAGTGACCTAGTAGCGACCAGTGAAGAGGCGGGGCCAGGAGCTTGGACTTGACCCCTGCAATCTCAACTAAGTGAGTATACACAAACACAAACTCAAACACACAAACACACACAAACACAAACTCAAACACACACACACACATACACACACACACACACACACACACACACACACACACACACACACACACACACACACACACACACACACACACACACACACACACACACACTCACACACATATACACTCACACTGGAGGAGAGGAGGGATAGGGGGCACATGATAACGACATATAAAATACTAAGAGGAATTGACAAGGTGGATAGGGACAGAGTGTTTCAGATATGGGGCACAACAACAAGGGGACACGGAAACAAGGGGACACAGCAACAAGGGGAAACAGCAACAAAGGGACACAGTAACAAGGGGACACAGAAACAAGGGGACACGGCAACAAGGGGACACAACAACAAGGGGACACAGCAACAAGGGGACACAACAACAAGGGGACACTGCAACAAGGGGACACGACAACAAGGGGACACAACAAGAAGGGGACACAACAAGAAGGGGACACAACAAGAAGGGGACACGACAACAAGGGGACACAACAACAAGGGGACATAGCAAAAAGGGGACACGGCAATAAGGGGACACAACAACAAAGGGACACAGCAGCAAGGGGACACAGCAACAAGGGGACACAGCAACAAGGGGACACAGCAACAAGGGGACACAGCAACAAGGGGACACAGCAACAAGGGGACACAGAACAAGGCGTCACAGTTGGGAGCTGAAAACTCAAATGAGTCACAGGGATGTTATGAAGTATTTCTTCAGTCATAGAGTTGTAAGGAAGTTGAACAATCTGGAGAGTGATGTGGTGGTGGCAGGACCTATACATAGCTTTAAGAAGAGGTTCAGTTAAGCTCATGGAGAAGGGAGAATGGACCTAGTAACGACCAGCGAAGAGATGGGGCCAGGAGCTATGAATCAGAGGCTCTATGTGTACTACTAACAACAATGTTTAACACATCTATCGAAACTGGGTAACTACCTGAGGTATGGAAGAGAGTAAATGTAGTCCCAATGTAGTCCCCTTGGATACTGACATGTACAGTATGCAAAGTCATGAAGAAAATTGTCAGAAGAAGAGTGGTGGGGCACCTAGAAAGAAATGAGCTGTAAATGGAATAGTCTGGGAAGTGATGTAGTGGACGCAGGATCCATACACAAATAACAAAAAAAGGCACAATACCGTGACTGGAACGATACACAAATAACCCGCACATAGAAGAGAGGAGCTTACCACGACGTTTCGGTCCGACTTGGGCCATTTACGAGGTGTATTTGTTCCTTCTTTATTTATTTATTTATCCCCCCCTCGGTGTTCTTGCTCTTACCCTCTGTGGGCATAAGCTTCCTTGCAGTGCTCCTCTTTCTTGGTATTTGACTGCCTCCTCCTCCTCTTTCTACCTCCCCACTACTTTTGCCTTCCACCTCCACTACTACTGCCTATATATACCCTTCCTGCTCTCCTTTCCGTTAGTGTGACTTTGTAAATGGTCCAAGTCGGACCGAAACGTCGTCGTAAGCTTCTCTCATCTATGTGCGGGTTATTTGTGGATCCATACATAGCTTTAAGAGGAGGTATGATAAAGCTCATGGAGCAGGAAGAGTGACCTAGTAGCGGCTAGTGAAGAGACGGGGTCAGGAGCTGTGACCTGACCCCTGCAACTACAACTAGGTGTGTACACACACACACATACACACACACACACACACACACACACACAAACACACACACACACACACACACACACACACACACAAACCTGGAGCCACATGGGGGTCCCGAAACATGGAGAGCCAGGATGTTGGACGTGGTGCTGGAAAACCTCATGCACCAACATGTTAAGGACACTACCAGAGTGAGAGGGGAGGATGAACCAGCAAGATTGGACCTTGTGTTCACCCTGGGCAGCTCAGACAATGAGGACATCAAGTATGAGAGTCCCCTAGGAGCTAGCGACCACGTGGTTCTGTGCTTTGAATACATAGTAGAGCTGCAAGTGGAGAGAATAACAGGAGTAGAATGGGAAAAACCTGACTATAAAAGAGGGGACTACATAGGGTTGAAGAACTTCCTGCGGGAGGTCCAGTGGGACAGAGAACTGGCAGGAAAGCCAGTAAATGAAATGATGGAATATGTAGCAACAAAATGCAAGGAGGCAGTGGAAAGGTTCATTCCCAAGGGCAACAGTAACAACGGGAAGACCAGAACAAGCCCCTGGTTCACCCGACGGTGTAAGGAGGCAAAAACAAAGTGCAATAGAGAATGGAAAAAGTACAGAAGGCAGAGAACACACGAAAATAGGGAGATCAGTCGCAGAGCCAGGAATGAGTACGCACAGGTAAGGAGGGAGGCCCAGCGACAGTATGAAAATGACATAGCATCGAGAATCAAGACTGACCCGAAACTGTTGTATAGCCACATCAGGAGGAAGACAACAGTCAAAGACCAGGTGATCAGATTAAGGACAGAAGGTGGAGAACTCACAAGAAATGATCAGGAGGTATGTGAGGAGCTGAACAGGAGATTCAAGGAAGTTTTTACAGTAGAGACAGGAAGGGCTGTGGGAAGACAGAACAGAAGGGAACATCAAGAGGGAATATACCAACAAGTGTTGGATGACATACGAACAACTGAGGAGGAGGTGAAGAAGCTCTTAAGTGACCTTGACACCTCAAAGGCGATGGGACCGGACAACATCTCCCCATGGGTCCTTAGAGAAGGAGCAGAGATGCTGTGTGTGCCTCTAACCACAATCTTCAACACATCCCTTGAAACTGGGCAACTACCTGAGAAATGGAAGACAGCTAATGTAGTCCCCATATTTAAGAAAGGAAACAGAAACGAGGCACTAAACTACAGACCTGTGTCTCTGACATGTATCGTGTGCAAGGTCATGGAGAAGATTATCAGGAGGAGAGTGGTCGAACACCTGGAAAGGAACAAGATTATAAATGAAAACCAGCATGGGTTCATGGAAGGCAAATCTTGTATCACAAACCTCCTGGAGTTTTATGACAAGGTAACAGAAGTAAGACACGAGAGAGAGGGTTGGGTAGATTGCGTTTTCCTAGACTGCAGGAAGGCCTTTGACACAGTTCCCCACAAGAGATTAGTGCAGAAGCTGGAGGATCAGGCACACGTAAAAGGAAGGGCACTGCAATGGATAAGGGAATACCTGACAGGGAGGCAGCAACGAGTCATGGTACGTGAAGAGGTATCACAGTGGGCGCCTGTTACGAGCGGGGTCCCACAGGGGTCAGTTCTAGGACCAGTGCTATTTTTGATATATGTGAACGACATGATGGAAGGAATAGACTCTGAAGTGTCCCTCTTCGCAGATGACGTGAAGTTGATGAGAAGAATTAAATCGGACGAGGATGAGGCAGGACTGCAAAGAGACCTGGAGAGGCTAGACATGTGGTCCAGTAACTGGCTTCTCGAATTCAATCCAGCCAAATGCAAAGTCATGAAGATTGGGGAGGGGCAAAGAAGACCGCAGACAGAGTATAGGCTAGGTGGACAAAGACTACAGACCTCACTCAGGGAGAAAGACCTTGGGGTGACCATAACACCGAGCACATCACCGGAGGCACACATCAACCAAATAACCGCTGCAGCATACGGGCGCCTGGCAAACCTGAGAATAGCGTTCCGATACCTTAATAAGGAATCGTTCAAGACACTGTACACTGTGTATGTTAGGCCCATACTGGAGTATGCAGCACCAGTCTGGAACCCACACCTGGTCAAGCACGTCAAGAAGTTAGAGAAAGTACAAAGGTTTGCAACAAGGCTAGTCCCAGAGCTCAAGGGAATGTCGTACGAGGAAAGGTTAAGGGAAATCGGACTGACGACACTGGAGGACAGAAGGGTCAGGGGAGACATGATAACGACATACAAGATACTGCGGGGAATAGACAAGGTGGACAGAGATAGGATGTTCCAGAGAGGGGACACAGGGACAAGGGGTCACAACTGGAAGCTGAAGACTCAGACGAGTCACAGGGACGTTAGGAAGTATTTCTTCAGTCATAGAGTTGTCAGCAAGTGGAATAGCCTAGCAAGTGAAGTAGTGGAGGCAGGAACCATACATAGTTTTAAGAAGAGGTATGACAAAGCTCAGGAAGCAGAGAGAGAGAGGATCCAGTAGCGATCAGTGAAGAGGCGGGGCCAGGAGCTGAGTCTCGACCCCTGCAACCACAATTAGGTGAGTACAATTAGGTGAGTACACACACACACACACACACACACACACACACACACACACACACACACACACACACACACACACACACACACACACACACACACACTTGGCAGTCGAGCACTGCACACCAGAGTAAGCCCAGGATTGTCCAAGCAGTTAATAGAATTACAGGAGGCGACGGTCGAGTCGTGTAGGAGAGTCGTCTGACCACCCAACACTATTACCATGACCCTTTCTACCACCATCACCTCCACCCAACACTATTACCATGACCCTTTCTACCACCATCACCACCACCCAACACTATTACCATGACCCTTTCTACCACCATCACCACCACCCAACACTATTACCATGACCCTTTCTACCACCATCACCACCACCCAACACTATTACCATGACCCTTTCTACCACCATCACCACCACCCAGCACTATTACCATGACCCTTTCTACCACCATCACCACCATCCAACACTATTACCATGACCCTTTCTACCACCATCACCACCACCCAACACTATTACCATGACCCTTTCTACCACCATCACCACCACCCAACACTATTACCATGACCCTTTCTACCACCATCACCACCACCCAACACTATTACCATGACCCTTTCTACCACCATCACCTCCACCCAACACTATTATCATGACCCTTTCTACCACCATCACCACCACCCAACACTATTACCATGACCCTTTCTACCACCATCACCACCACCCAACACTATTACCATTACCCTTTCTACCACCATCACCACCACCCAACACTATTACCATGACCCTTTCTACCACCATCACCACCACCCAACACTGGTACCAAGACCTTCTCTATCATTTTCATCACCCAACACTGGTGCCACGACCCTCTCTGCCTCTCCCCTCACCATTACCAGCACCACCAGCAGCATCACCACCAGCACCACCACCACCACCACCACCTCCACCACCACCACCACCGCACTAGCCTCGGCACCTGTATGATAACGACAAAGTTCCTCAATTGGGAGCTGTTTGCATGTAGATGAAGGCAGAAGCGCCCTCACTCACGGCCTCATCAGCTTGACAAATTTCACGATCGAAGGATGGCTTTTTCCAGCCAAAGGATCACATCTTTCCACATTCAAAGTGATTTTTGTCCAATTCTTTATTACCCATGAGCCCAATTTGGACTAAAAGCACTATCTCCTCCGAGATATTGCCTGACTTTTCTTTTCCTTGCTCTCTTATTAGCGACTTCAACCTCTTTGTTCCACCCCCCTTTTTTTTTTTTACCTCAGCTGTCCTACGTAACATTCATATTGCCTGATTTAAGAAAATTTCCGAAAACATCGCCTGATGAATCCTCATGTATTTTTCGTCTATCCCCAAATATGCATATTAAACGTGATTTCTCTCACTTCCCTATGGCCAGAATTGGCCAGCTGCTCCCAGAATCCGGCTCACCACAACAACAACAAAAATCTCCCCGTACCGGTCAGTGGCCGGCTATCACTGGAGATCCTACGTCATCCTTTCTGGCATTCATAGCGGCATCGCGTAGTTTTACACCGCTGACGATCGTAAAATGTTTTGTGGTAGTTTTAGACCCGGCGTGTCCACAGGTCGGCCTCACGTTAGGCAACGTCGACGGGCTCTGGGTCACCGACTGTTGTCTATCAGTGTCGAACTGTCGACACTAGTGAAACAAAGGACACGTTGCAGTACAAATATTTGCCAGGACAATGTTTCGGTAGAGCTTTATCGAGTCAAAAAGCTCTTGACAACGTTCTAAGAGAGCAAAGCATTGTCCCGAGCTTTATCGAGTCAAAAAGCTCTTGACAACGCTCTAAGAGAGCAAAGCATTGTCCCGATATATGCTTATTCCGGAACTTGACTCTTAACTTTAAGAGTCTCTCTCTAGTGTTCACTGACTCTTTATCGAGTCTTACAAAAAGAGGCTCTCTACCAGAGTGTCCTGGGAGAAGCAAATTCTCACTAATTTTGGCAAAGTTTGAGCATTACAAGGCTAAAAGCTCCTCGTAAAATGGTTATTTATCAGACAGCTCTCTGGTGAGCTTCAATCCCCACGGCCAGAAACTCTTCATAAACGTCTAGACAAGTGCAGAAAAACACTTAACGAAGACAATGAGTGTTCTTTTATACTTACAGAGGCTCGTTGTTTATACATATGTATTTAGAGGCAAAGCAAGTGCCACTGTATATATTGTATGTGTGCCACTGTATACATTGTATGTGTGCCACTGTATACAGAGTATGTCACTGTATACAGACACTGTATGTGTGTCACTGTATACAGACACTGTATATGTGTCACTGTATACACACATTGTGTGTGTGTTTATTTTGCTTGGAGAAGTACAGTGCTTTCAAATACTCTGAGATACATACATTGGTCTGATAACGGGTATTGGGCCGCTGTACACAAGCCTTCGACACCTTCACCAGCCGGATAACGAGGTATCATGTTGACGTATCCGATACATTCAGTAACCGGATAACGGAGGTATCCCACTGTCTCTCAAACGAATCCCTCAATAACCGGGTAATGGGAGATTCAGCTATCGTATATGAGATCTACAGTAGCCGGATAAAAGGAATATTAACCCTGTATTCTACCATGACTAACACCCGCTGGTTATAGGATGTAATATATATATATATATTTATATATATATATATATATATATATATATATATATATATATATATATATATATATATATGTACGTGCCGAATAGGCAGAACTTGCGATCTTGGCTTAAACAACAACGCTCATCTTGCCATATAGGACAAGTGAAAATTTGTGTATGCAATAATTTCGCTAAAATCATTCTGAACCTAACGAAAAAAATATATTTCGCTGTGTTTGTTTAGTATTAAATTATTGTAAACAAATCTAAAATATATTTAGTTGGGTTAGGCTAAAATAAATTGTTCTTGTTATAATAAGGTTAGGTAAGTTTTCTAAGATTCTTTTGGTGCAAAATTAAAATTTTTTACATTAACTTTAATGAAAAAAATATATCTTCAAACGTATAAGAGAAAATTTCGAAATTGACTTGATTTTAAATGAGTTCTTGCTAATTGACCAGTTTTACATATTCGGAGACTATATATATATATATATATATATATATATATATATATATATATATATATATATATATATATATATATATATATATATATATATATATATATATATATACCAAACTGCGGCAGGCCAGGATTGGACCTCACGACACATTGCCCTGCCTCAAGAGACAACACAACGTACATGTCTCCCTATCCACTACGCCACCGATCCTACAAACAACATGAGCCTAGCGAACTAGACTTGTTTCATGTTGCGAGGACACTCGTGGCAGTGGATGTTCAAGGATTAATTTCAGCCTCCTCCTGTCTGAATACCCACCTCGGATTGTGTTGTCTCTTGAGGCCGGACAATGTGTCGTGGGGTCGAATCCTGAACTGCCGCAGTTTGGTAAATGATTCAATACCACTTGTTTCGTGGTTTCATTTATATATATATATATATATATATATATATATATATATATATATATATATATATATATATATATATATATATATATATATATATATATATATATATATATATATATAATTGTGACCACGAACGAGTGGTATCGATCAATAACAACACTGCACTAGCCAAGGACTCGAACCCATGCTGCTTTGGCCTGCCTCATGGTGGGCGAAAACACATGACGCCCTTTGTCCACTGAACCATACGATCCTTAAGAGTAGCGCATCCAGCGGAACTGAATAATATAAAATACTGCTCGTTGTACTAGTACACCAAAGAGGGACTAGAATTAAATTAGCCTAGAGTCATCCACACCATCGTGTGTCCTTGGGTAGCGAGTACAATATCCAGTTCCGCTAGATGCTCTACTCTTAAGGATCGTATGGTCCAGTGGATTAGGGCGTCATGTGTGTTCGCCCACCATGAGGCAGGCCAAAGCAGCATGGGTTCGAGTCCTTGGCTCTATATATATATATATATATATATATATATATATATATATATATATATATATATATATATATATATATATATATATATATATACATATACATATACATATACATATATATATGTATGTATATATGTATATATAAATCGTTCCGCGAAGCACGGATTGTCGTAAGTTAGGTGAACGCTTTAAGGTCGGTGTTCCTAGTAAGTGGAGACTGCTCATAAAATTTTATTTTTCAACAAGGAGAATATAATCCTAGAATTATGCTGGAGGATCATTGACACAACTTTGGAAGCAAGTGGTACTGAATCATTTACCAAACTGTGGCCAACCGAGATTAGAGCCTGCGACAAATTTTCCAGCCTCAAGAGACAGAACAATGTTCACATTGCCTTAACCACTGAACTAGATGTCCTATAAAGACCATGCACCCAGCAGAGCTAGGTATTGTTCATGATCCGAGGACACTCGTGGTAGTGGTAGGCTCGGGGCTAATTTCGACCACCTACCGTTTGAATACCAGCCTCCACAAGCAGTTTATATAGCAACGCATCCACGAAAAGAGTGAGAGAGAGAGAGAGAGAGAGAGAGAGAGAGAGGGAGAGAGAGAGAGAGAGAGAGAGAGAGAGAGAGAGAGAGAGAGAGAGAGAGAGAGAGAACAAAGGGTAGTTATCCTGTGTTTTTAATAACATTATGGTGTTATCGAGGAATCACTTAGTATATCTGCACAGGCTGAGTGGAGCTGTCAGCACTACACAGGTGTTCTTGTTCATGTGGATGAGCGACTTCACCTGTGTACTGAGGCAGCACCTTCACCTCAACCCAGCCTCACTTCAACCACCACTCTCGCTCTCTCTCTCTCTCTCTCTCTCTCTCTCTCTCTCACTCTCTCTCCATCTCTCTCCATCTCTCTCTCTTCCATCACCTCAATACACGATGATATCCTCATCTTACTACTGAAGTCTCCCACTTCAGAGTGACACTACTGAAGTCTCCCACTTCAGAGTGACACTACTGAAGTCTCCCACTTCAGAGTGACACTACTGAAGTCTCCCACTTCAGAGTGACACTACTGAAGTCTCCCACTTCAGAGTGACACTACTGAAGTCTCCCACTTCAGATGACACTACTGAAGTCTCCCACAGAGTGACACTACTGAAGTCTCCCACTTCAGAGTGACACTACTGAAGTCTCCCACTTCAGAGTGACACTACTGAAGGCTCCCACTTCAGAGTGACACTACTGAAGGCTCCCACTTCAGAGTGACACTACTGAAGTCTCCCACTTCACAGTGACACTACTGAAGTCTCCCACTTCACAGTGACACTACTGAAGTCTCCCACTTCACAGTGACACTACTGAAGTCTCCCTCACTTAGTGACACTACTGAAGTCTCCCACTCACAGTGACACTACTGAAGGCTCCCACTTCAGAGTGACACTACTGAAGGCTCCCACTTCAGAGTGACACTACTGAAGTCTCCCACTTCACAGTGACACTACTGAAGTCTCCCACTTCACAGTGACACTACTGAAGTCTCCCACTTCACAGTGACACTACTGAAGTCTCCCACTTCAGAGTGACACTACTGAAGTCTCCCACTTCACAGTGACACTACTGAAGTCTCCCACTTCAGAGTGACACTACTGAAGTCTCCCACTTCACAGTGACACTACTGAAGTCTCCCACTTCAGAGTGACACTACTGAAGTCTCCCACTTCAGAGTGACACTACTGAAGTCTCCCACTTCAGAGTGACACTACTGAAGTCTCCCACTTCAGAGTGACACTACTGAAGTCTCCCACTTCAGAGTGACACTACTGAAGTCTCCCACTTCAGAGTGACACTACTGAAGTCTCCCACTTCACAGTGACACTACTGAAGTCTCCCACTTCAGAGTGACACTACTGAAGTCTCCCACTTCGGAGTGGGAATAGTGTTGCTTCACGCTGCTGGTGTGTCTAATTTAGTTAAAATGTCAGAAATAGTGCCAGTCACTGATGTCGAGCATTGATGCCAAGCATTGATGTACTGAAGCCAAGCATTGAAGTAAAGCATTGATGTCGAGCATGTTGTCAAGCATTAATATACTGATGTCAAGCATTGATGTCAGTTTGCTCCAAACTGTCACTTACGTTGCTCTTGAGTTGATACTACTTTCCCAACCCTCTCCTCTCTTCCCCAACCCTCTCCTCTCCCTCTCTTCCCCAACCCTCTCCTCTCTTCCCCAACCCTCTCCTCTCCCTCTCTTCCCCAACCCTCACCTCTCCCTCTCTTCCCCAACCCTCACCTCTCTCTTTCCCAACCCTCTCCCCTCCCTCTCTCCCCCAACCCTCTCCTCTCTTCCCCAACCCTCTCCTCTCCCTCTCTTCCCCAACCCTCTCCTCTCCCTCTCTTCCCCAATCCTCTCCTTTCCCTCTCTTCCCCAACCCTCTCCTCTCCCTCTGTTCCCTCTTCTTCCTTCATCTCTCTCTTCCTTCCCTCTTCCCCATCTTCCAGTCTTCTTTTCAAGAATTGTTTGGTACTGTCTTGTACGTTATATCATTACTGTTGTAGACCTTCCTCTGCCTACTCTTCTTCCTCTTTTTCCTCCTCCTCCACTTCCTCTTCCTCCTCCTCCTCCTCTTCTTCCTCCTCCATTCCTCTCCCTCCTTCTCCACTTGACCCTTGTCTGGGCTGCTGTTTACCACAGTCGCCACACTTCAATGTTAGTGTGTGTGTCTGTATGTGTGTGTGTTAATATCCAGTCATGACCTCCCTATACACACACACACACACACACACACACACACACACACACACACACACACACACACACACACACACACACACACACACACACACACACAGTGTTGTGCGGGACTGATCCCTGGTGTATATTTGTGTCTGCTGGAATTATACACATGTGAAGTTTGTATACGAGAGAGGGAGAAGACGCTGCCTTCTGACCCGAGTCTGGCCGTGTGTATATACGATACGTCTCATTAATCGTCGGTTTGGACAAGGCGTGGTTGATTGTGCTTTCTCAGCGTAGATAAGACGTTCATTCTGTGTGTTTGCTCATGAGAGAGAGGGCTGTAGAGATCTCGAGTGTTTTTTTCTCTCTCTTTCTCTCTTTCTACCTTGATGTAGACACTTGTTATGTCTGTAGTGTGGGTTATATAGGGAGTTCAAGACCTCTTTATTCCCCCGTTTGCTGACACATTATAAAGACTGTACCTGAGTCCCCGTACAGGAGCTCTGTACGTTGAACAGAGAGTTAGCGTGAAGTGTCTCACGTACTTGTGTCTGCCATGGTTGAGCCCCAGCTTCTGGGCTCCCTTTTTCCCTGTCTCACAACTTTCCACATCAGATGTTATTTATGTCTGAATAAAGAAGGTAGAGAGAGAGAGAGAGAGAGAGAGAGAGAGAGAGAGAGAGAGAGAGAGAGAGAGAGAGAGAGAGAGAGAGAGAGAGAGAGAGAAGCTGCAACACCAACGAAATGTAAAACACTGAGTAAAACACTGAGTAAAACACTGAGTAAAACACTGAGTAAAACACTGAGTAAAAAAAGTTGCAAGCAAGAAGACAATACAATAACAATACACTAACAATACACTAACAATACACTAACAATACACTAACAATACACTAACAATACACTAACAATACACTAACAATACACTAACAATACACTAACAATACACTAACAATGCACTAACAACACACTAACAATACACTAACAATACACTAACAATACACTAACAATACACTAAAAATACACTAACAGTACATTAACAATACACTGACAATACACTAACAATACACTAACAATACACTAACAATACACTGACAATACACTGACAATACACTAACAATACACTAACAATACACTAACAATACACTAACAATACACTAACAATACACTAACAATACACTAACAATACACAAACAATACACTGACAATACACTAACAATACACTAACAATACACTAACAATACACTAACAATACACTAACAATACACTAACAATACACTAACAATACACTAACAATACACTAACAATACACTAACAATACACTAACAATACACTAACAATACACTAACAATACACTAACAATACACTGACAATACACTAACGATACACTAACAATACACTAACAATACACTAACAATACACTAACAATACACTAACAATACACTAGCAATACACTGACAATACACTAATAATACACTAGCAATACACTGACAATACACTAACAATACACTAACAATACACTAACAATACACTGAAAATACACTAACGATACACTAACAATACACTAACAATACACTAACAATACACTAGCAATACACTGACAATACACTAACAATACACTAGCAATACACTGACAATACACTAACAATACACTAACAATACACTAACAATACACTGACAATACACTAACGATACACTAACAATACACTAACAATACACTAACAATACACTAGCAATACACTAACGATACACTAACAATACACTAACAATACACTAACAATACACTAGCAATACACTGACAATACACTAACAATACACTAACAATACACTAAATACACTGACAATACACTAACAATACACTAACAATACACTGACAATACACTAACAATACGCTAACAACACACTAACAATACACTAACAATACACTAACAATACACTGACAATACACTAACAATACACTAACAATACACTGACAATACACTGACAATACACTAACAATACACTAACAATACACTAACAATACACTAACAATACACTGACAATACACTTACAATACATTGACAATACACATAACAACTACAATACAACTAACAATACACTAACAATACACTAATATCAATCACTAACAATACACTAACAATACGCTAACAATACACCTAACAATACACTAACAATACACTAACAATACACTGACAATACACTAACAATACACTAACAATACACTGACAATACACTAACAATACACTAGCAATACACAAACAATACACTAGCAATACACTAACAATACACTAACAACACACTAACAATACTCTAGCAGTATACTAACAATACACTAACAATACACTAGCAATACACTGACAATACACTAACAATACACTAACAATACACTAAATACACTGACAATACACTAACAATACACTAACAATACACTGACAATACACTAACAATACGCTAACAACACACTAACAATACACTAACAATACACTAACAATACACTGACAATACACTAACAATACACTAACAATACACTAACAATACACTGACAATACACTAACAATACACTAACAATACACTAACAATACACTAACAATACACTGACAATACACTTACAATACATTGACAATACACTAACAATACACTAACAATACACTAACAATACACTAACAATACACTAACAATACACTAACAATACACTAACAATACACTAACAATACACTAACAATACACTGACAATACACTAACAATACACTAACAATACACTAACAATACACTAACAATACACTAACAATACACTGACAATACACTAACAATACACTAACAATACACTGACAATACACTAACAATACACTAGCAATACACTAACAATACACTAGCAATACACTAACAATACACTAACAACACACTAACAATACTCTAGCAATATACTAACAATACACTAACAATACACTAAGAAAACACTAAGAATACACTAACAGTACACTAACAATACACTAATAATACACTAACAACTCACTGACAATACACTGACAATACACTAACAATACACTAACAATACACTGACAATACAGAAACAATACACTGACAATACACTAACAATACACTAACAATACACTGACAATACACTAACAATACACTAGCAATACACTAACAATACACTAGCAATACACTAACAATACACTAACAACACACTAACAATACTCTAGCAATATACTAACAATACACTAACAATACACTAAGAAAACACTAAGAATACACTAACAGTACACTGACAATACACTAACAATACACTAACAACTCACTGACAATACACTGACAATACACTAACAATACAATAACAATACACTGACAATACAGAAACAATACACTGACAATACAGTAACAATACACTGACAATATAGTAACAATACACTAACAAAACACTAACAATACACTAACAATGCACTAACAGTACACTAACAATACACTGACAATATACAAAAATACACTAACAATACACTGACAATACAGTAACAATACACTGACAATACACTAACAATACACTAACAATACACTGACAATACAGTAACAATACACTGACAATACAGTAACAATACACTAACAATACACTAACAATACACAACAATACACTTACAATACACTAACAATACACTAACAATACACTGACAATACACTAACAATACACTGACAATACACTAACAATACACTAACAATACACTGACAATACACTAAAAATACACTAACAATACACTGACAATACAGTAAGAATACACTGACAATACACTAACAATACACTAACAATACACTGACAATACAGTAACAATACACTGACAATACACTAAAAATACACTAACAATACACTGACAATACAGTAACAATACACTGACAATACAGTAACAATACACAAACAATACACTAACAATACACTGACAATACAGCAACAATACACTGGACAATACAGTAACAATACACTGACAATACACAAAAATACACTAACAATACACTAACAATACACTGACAATACAGTAACAATACACTGACAATACACTAAAAATACACTAACAATACACTGACAATACAGTAACAATACACTGACAATACAGTAACAATACACAAACAATACACTAACAATACACTGACAATACAGTAACAATACACTGACAATACAGTAACAATACACTGACAATACACTAAAAATACACTAACAATACACTGACAATACAGTAATTATTCACTAACAATACACAAACAATACACTGACAATACAGTTACAATACACTAACAATACATTAACAATACACTGACAATACAGTAACAATACACTGACAATACACTAAAAATACACTGACAATACAACAATACACTAACAATACACTGACAATACACTAACAATACACTAACAATACACTAACAATACACTAACAATACACTAACAATACACTAACAATACACTGACAATACACTCACAATACACCAACAATACACTAAGAATACACTGACAATACACTAAAATACACTGGCAATACACTAACGATACACTAACAATTCACTAACAATACACTAATAATACTCTAACAATACACTAACAATACACTAACAATACACTAACAATACACTAACAATACACTAATAATACTCTAACAATACACTAACAATACACTAACAATACGCTAACAATACCCTAACAATACACTAACAATACGCTAACAATACACAAACAATACACTAACAATACACTAATAAGACTCTAACAATACACTAACAATACACTAACAATACGCTAACAATACACTAACAATACACTAATAATACTCTAACAATACACTAACAATACACTAACAATACGCTAACAATACCCTAACAATACACTAACAATACGCTAACAATACACTAACAATACACTAACAATACGCTAACAATACACTAACAATACACTAACAATACACTAATAATACTCTAACAATACACTAACAATACTCTAACAATACGCTAAGAATACACTAACAATACACTAACAATACACTAACAATGCACTAACAATACACTAACAATACACTAAGAATACACTAACAATACACTAATTATACTCTAACAATACACTAACAATACACTAACAATACGCTAACAATACACTAACATTGCACTAACAATACACTAACAATACACTAACAATACGCTAACAATACACTAATAATACTCTAACAATACACTGTCAATACACTAACAATACACTAACAATACACTAACAATACACTAACAATACACTAACAATACACTAACAATACACTAACAATACACTGACAATACACTCACAATACACCAACAATACACTAACAATACACTGACAATACAGTAACAATACAGTAACAATACACTAACAATACACTAACAATACACTAACAATACACTAACAATACACTAACAATACACTAATAATACTCTAACAATACACTAACAATACACTAACAATACGCTAACAATACACTAACAATACACTAATAATACTCTAACATTACATTAACAATACACTAACAATACGCTAACAATACACTAACATTGCACTAACAATACACTGACAATACACTAACAATACACTAACAATACACTAATAGTACTCTAACAATACACTAACATTGCACTAACAATACACTGATAATACACTAACAATACACTAACAATACACTAATAGTACCCTAACAATACACTAACAATACGCTAACAATACACTAACAATACACTAATAGTACTCTAACAATACACTAACAATACACTAACAATACGCTAACAATACACTAACAATACACTAACAATACACTAACAATGCACTAACAATACACTAACAATACACTAACAATACACTAACAATACACTAATAATACTCTAACAATACATTAACAATACACTAACAATACGCTAACAATACACTAACATTGCACTAACAATACACTGACAATACACTAACAATACACTAACAATACACTAACAATACACTAATAATACTCTAACTATACACTAACAATACACTAACAATACACTAACAATACACTAACAATACACTAACAGTACACTAACAATACACTAACAATACTCTGACAATACACTGACAATACACTAGCAATACACTAACAATACACTAATAATACTCTAACAATACACTAACAATACACTAACAATGCACTGACAATACACTAACAATACACTTACAATACACTAAGAATACACTTACAATACACTAACAATACACTAACAATACACTAACAATACGCTAACAATACACTAAGAATACACTAACAATACGCTAACAATACACTAACAATACACTAACAATACACTAACAATACACTTACAATACACTAACAATACGCTAACAATACACTAACAATACGCTAACAATACACTAAGAATACACTAACAATACGCTAACAATACACTAACAATACACTAACAATACACTAACAATACACTAACAATACACTTACAATACACTAACAATACACTAACAATGCACTAACAATACGCTAACAATACACTAAGAATACATTAGATCACTAAGGAACCAGCTAGACCATCACACAGGACGTAGAGAAGTCAACGGTATTCTTCCCTGGAACAACTGAAGTCAATGTATTTCTGATATCAGGACGATTAGTTGATAACGAGTCAACCACGTTACTAGCAGTAGCTAACGAGTCAACCACGTTACTAGCAGTAGCTAACGAGTCAACCACGTTACTAGCAGTAGCTAACGAGTCAACCACGTTACTAGCAGTAGCTAACGAGTCAATCACGTTACTAGCAGTAGCTAACGAGTCAACCACGTTACTAGCAGTGGTTGTGGAAGTAGATGGTTGTGTTAGTTATAGTAATGGCTTAGTGTGAAGCAACACAGGTAGTAACGGTAGTAACGGTAGCAACGGTAGCAACGGTAGTACTTGTAGCAACGGTAGTAATTAAGTAGAGCTAGTTGTATTTCTGGACTTCTATCCACTTCCTTCTCAATCCTGTAAATGTCATGGCAGGTTTTCCTACTGTTGTCTTGCCGACAGTGGCCGGGTGGAGTAGAGGGTGGGGAGAGAACCTTCCGGTTTGCTATTCCTGCCTCGAACACCTAAATGATGCACGTTAATCCTTAATCTAGATAAAAGCAGATAGCTCTCTCTCTCTCTCTCTCTCTCTCTCTCTCTCTCTCTCTCTCTCTCTCTCTCTCTCTCTCTCTCTCTCTCTCTCTCTCTCTCTCTCGTGCACGTAGTTCATTCACTCTCAGAAATCACTGTCAAAAGCATCCACTTGTTCACTCCACACTGGAGAACAAGCCACTCTTCCCACCACCCTACTGATACACAGTTTCAACACCATCGGTCAAGTGGTTTCAGAGAGGCAACACAGGAAGTCGATACCTCCCTCCATCCACCTTCTTCAATTGAATAAATAATGTGTAAGTGCTCTTCTTACAGCGTGACTAAGGGGGGTGGTTCAGGGGGTCACCTGGTGGCCCGGGGGGGAGGAGGTTCAGGGGTCACCTGGTGGCCAGGGGGGGAGGAGGTTCAGGGGTCACCTGGTGGCCCGGGGGGGAGGAGGTTCAGGGGTCACCTGGTGGCCCGGGGGGGAGGAGGTTCAGGGGTCACCTGGTGGCCCGGGGGGGAGGAGGTTCAGGGGTCACCAGGTGGCCCGGGGGGGAGGAGGTACAGGGGTCACCTGGTGGCCCGGGGGGGAGGAGGTTCAGGGGTCACCTGGTGGCCCGGGGGGGAGGAGGTTCAGGGGTCACCGGGTGGCCCGGGGGGGAGGAGGTTCAGGGGTCACCTGGTGGCCCGGGGGGGAGGAGGTTCAGGGGTCACCTGGTGGCCCGGGGGGGAGGAGGTTCAGGGGTCACCTGGTGGCCCGGGGGGGAGGAGGTTCAGGGGTCACCTGGTGGCCAGGGGGGGAGGAGGTTCAGGGGTCACCTGGTGGCCAGGGGGGGAGGAGGTTCAGGGGTCACCGGGGGGCCTGGGGGGGAGGAGGTTCAGGGGTCACCTGGTGGCCAGGGGGGGAGGAGGTTCAGGGGTCACCTGGTGGCCAGGGGGGGAGGAGGTTTACGGAGTCACCTTGTGACTGGTGGGGGGGGAGGTTCAGGGGATCACCTGGGGGGTCAGGAAGAGGGATGTTCGGGGGGGTGGGTCAAAGAACAGACTGGAAAGGGCATAATAGACACTCATTTGAGGTAGCTGAGAGAGGAAGGAGAGAGAGAGAGAGAGAGAGAGAGAGAGAGAGAGAGAGAGAGAGAGAGAGAGAGAGAGAGAGAGAGAGAGAGAGAGAGAGAGAGAGAGAGAGAGAGCATCAGGGCCTCACTACCTATCTGTACCTCCCACACACTTCCTCAGATCAACCTACGACACTAAGCTTGGCTTTCTGATTATTATTGATTCTCCGTCATGAATGAAGGCTCCTTGACCTACAAGTTGACTCTTGCAACATGCTCTTTGCAGAAGCTAGTTCTAGATATATTAAAAATCAGATGAAAGATAATTAAATTTTTTACTGATTCGTTGTAGTGGCCAGGAAGAGAGAGGTAGAATATAACAGGCTTGGTTACAAGTAATTAGAAGCTGACTGATATCATAACATGAACGTTGTAGTGAACAGCCAGGTAGTGGCCAGGAGCAGGCTTGGTTACAGTTACTGACTCAGGCTTGGTTACAAGTACTGACTGATGTTGTAGTGGCCAGAATCAGGCTTGGTTACAAGTACTGACTGATGTTGTAGTGGCCAGAATCAGGCTTGGTTACAAGTACTGACTGATGTTGTATTGGCCAGGCTCAGGCTTGGTTACAAGTACTGACTGATGTTGTAGCAGCCAGGATCAGGCTTGGTTACAAGTACTGACTGATGTTGTAGCAGCCAGGATCAGGCTTGGTTACAAGTACTGACTGATGTTGTAGCAGCCAGGATCAGGCTTGGTTACAAGTACTGACTGATGTTGTAGTGGCCAGGATCAGGCTTGGTTACAAGTACTGACTGATATTGTAGTGGCCAGGCTTGGTTACAAGTACTGACTGATGTTCTAGTGGCCAGGATCAGGCTTGGTTACAAGTACTGACTGATGTTGTATTGGCCAGGATCAGGCTTGGTTACAAGTACTGACTGATGTTGTAGTGACCAGGATCAGGCTTGGTTACAAGTACTGACTGATGTTGTAGTGGCCAGGATCAGGCTTGGTTACAAGTACTGACTGATGTTGTAGTGGCCAGAATCAGGCTTGGTTACAAGTACTGACTGATGCTGTAATGGCCAGGATCAGGCTTGATTACAAGTACTGACTGATGTTGTGGTGGCCAGAATCAGGCTTGGTTACAAGTACTGACTCATGTTGTATTGACCAGGCTCAGGCTTGGTTACAAGTACTGACTGATGTTGTATTGGCCAGGCTTGGTTACAAGTACTGACTGATGTTGTAGTGGCCAGGCTCAGGCTTGGTTACAAGTACTGACTGATGTTGTAGTGGCCAGGCTCAGGCTTGGTTACAAGTACTGACTGATGTTGTAGTGACCAGGCTCAGGCTTGGTTACAAGTACTGACTGATGTTGTAGTGACCAGGCTCAGGCTTGGTTACAAGTACTGACTGATGTTGTAGTGGCCAGGCTCAGGCTTGGTTACAAGTACTGACTGATGTTGTAGTGACCAGGCTCAGGCTTGGTTACAAGTACTGACTGATGTTGTAGTGGCCAGGCTCAGGCTTGGTTACAAGTACTGACTGATGTTGTAGTGACCAGGCTCAGGCTTGGTTACAAGTACTGACTGATGTTGTAGTGGCCAGGCTCAGGCTTGGTTACAAGTACTGACTGATGTTGTAGTGGCCAGGCTCAGGCTTGGTTACAAGTACTGACTGATGTTGTAGTGGCCAGGCTCAGGCTTGGTTACAAGTACTGACTGATGTTGTAGTGGCCAGGCTCAGGCTTGGTTACAAGTACTGACTGATGTTGTAGTGACCAGGCTCAGGCTTGGTTACAAGTACTGACTGATGTTGTAGTGACCAGGCTCAGGCTTGGTTACAAGTACTGACTGATGTTGTAGTGGCCAGACTCAGGCTTGGTTACAAGTACTGACTGATGTTGTAGTGACCAGGCTCAGGCTTGGTTACAAGTACTGACTGATGTTGTAGTGGCCAGGCTTAGGCTTGGTTACAAGTACTGACTGATGTTGTAGTGGCCAGACTTAGGCTTGGTTACAAGTACTGACTGATGTTGTAGTGGCCAGGCTTAGGCTTGGTTACAAGTACTGACTGATGTTGTAGTGGCCAGGCTTAGGCTTGGTTACAAGTACTGACTGATGTTGTAGTGACCAGGCTTAGGCTTGGTTACAAGTACTGACTGATGTTGTAGTGGTCAGGCTTAGGCTTGGTTACAAGTACTGACTGATGTTGTAGTGGCCAGACTTAGGCTTGGTTACAAGTACTGACTGATGTTGTAGTGGTCAGGCTTAGGCTTGGTTACAAGTACTGACTGATGTTGTAGTGGCCAGGCTTAGGCTTGGTTACAAGTACTGACTGATGTTGTAGTGGCCAGGCTTAGGCTTGGTTACAAGTACTGACTGATGTTGTAGTGGCCAGACTTAGGCTTGGTTACAAGTACTGACTGATGTTGTAGTGGCCAGGCTTAGGCTTGGTTACAAGTACTGACTGATGTTGTAGTGACCAGGCTTAGGCTTGGTTACAAGTACTGACTGATGTTGTAGTGACCAGGCTTAGGCTTGGTTACAAGTACTGACTGATGTTGTAGTGACCAGGCTTAGGCTTGGTTACAAGTACTGACTGATGTTGTAGTGGCCAGGCTTAGGCTTGGTTACAAGTACTGACTGATGTTGTAGTGGCCAGGCTTAGGCTTGGTTACAAGTACTGACTGATGTTGTAGTGGCCAGGCTTAGGCTTGGTTACAAGTACTGACTGATGTTGTAGTGGCCAGGCTTAGGCTTGGTTACAAGTACTGACTGATGTTGTAGTGGCCAGGCTTAGGCTTGGTTACAAGTACTGACTGATGTTGTAGTGACCAGGCTTAGGCTTGGTTACAAGTACTGACTGATGTTGTAGTGGCCAGACTTAGGCTTGGTTACAAGTACTGACTGATGTTGTAGTGGCCAGACTTAGGCTTGGTTACAAGTACTGACTGATGTTGTAGTGGCCAGGCTTAGGCTTGGTTACAAGTACTGACTGATGTTGTAGTGGCCAGACTTAGGCTTGGTTACAAGTACTGACTGATGTTGTAGTGACCAGGCTTAGGCTTGGTTACAAGTACTGACTGATGTTGTAGTGGCCAGGCTTAGGCTTGGTTACAAGTACTGACTGATGTTGTAGTGGCCAGGCTTAGGCTTGGTTACAAGTACTGACTGATGTTGTAGTGACCAGGCTTAGGCTTGGTTACAAGTACTGACTGATGTTGTAGTGGCCAGGCTTAGGCTTGGTTACAAGTACTGACTGATGTTGTAGTGGCCAGGCTTAGGCTTGGTTACAAGTACTGACTGATGTTGTAGTGACCAGGCTTAGGCTTGGTTACAAGTACTGACTGATGTTGTAGTGGCCAGGCTTAGGCTTGGTTACAAGTACTGACTGATGTTGTAGTGGCCAGGCTTAGGCTTGGTTACAAGTACTGACTGATGTTGTAGTGGCCAGGCTTAGGCTTGGTTACAAGTACTGACTGATGTTGTAGTGACCAGGCTTAGGCTTGGTTACAAGTACTGACTGATGTTGTAGTGACCAGGCTTAGGCTTGGTTACAAGTACTGACTGATGTTGTAGTGGCCAGGCTTAGGCTTGGTTACAAGTACTGACTGATGTTGTAGTGACCAGGCTTAGGCTTGGTTACAAGTACTGACTGATGTTGTAGTGACCAGGCTTAGGCTTGGTTACAAGTACTGACTGATGTTGTAGTGGCCAGGCTTAGGCTTGGTTACAAGTACTGACTGATGTTGTAGTGACCAGACTTAGGCTTGGTTACAAGTACTGACTGATGTTGTAGTGGCCAGACTTAGGCTTGGTTACAAGTACTGACTGATGTTGTAGTGGCCAGACTTAGTCTTGGTTACAAGTACTGACTGATGTTGTAGTGGCCAGACCTAAGCTTGGTTACAAGTACTGACTGATATTGTAGTGGCCAGGCCTAGGCTTCGTTACAAGTACTGACTGATGTTGTAGTGCACACACTTAGACTTGGTTACAAGGACTGACTGATGTTGTAGTGGCCAGACTTAGGCTTGGTTACAAGTACTGACTGATGTTGTAGTGGCCAGGCTTAGGCTTGGTTACAAGTACTGACTGATGTTGTAGTGGCCAGACTTAGGCTTGGTTACAAGTACTGACTGATGTTGTAGTGACCAGACTTAGGCTTGATTACAAGTACTGACTGATGTTGTAGTGGCCAGACTTAGGCTTGGTTACAAGTACTGACTGATGTTGTAGTGGCCAGACTTAGGCTTGGTTACAAGTACTGACTGATGTTGTAGTGGCCAGACTTAGGCTTGGTTACAAGTACTTCTGGCAGTTTGGGAGACACACAGATGATGATCAAACTAAATGTAAATTATGTGGTCAGACATATGGTCACTGTCTTGAACACTATGTGCTTAATTGTCCACTTACTGAGGAATATAGAAAGACAGTATAATAACCTATGTGATATGTCAAGATATCTTGTTAATGAAAATAAGATACCAGAGATGTTAAGCATATATCCTAAATTTGGTTGCAACATAGATATAAATCCAAATGTACTCTTGTTAACCCTTTGAGGCCTAGTCCCTAGGTCTTTCGTGTATCCATACGCTCTTACACTACCCTTCACAGGACTGATATGAAATTAATTATAAAGTAGCACTCTCAGAGAGCACAATGCTGGGATGTCCCTCAGCACACTGAGATAGCACAAGACTGAGATATCTCTCAGCACATTGCCCTCTGACCTCCTCTATCCTCTGTGAAGTTACCTTCTGACGCCTCGTGCACCTTAAGCAAGAGTACAGCCATCTACTGTTAAATCCTCAAAGGGAAGCACTCAACCAGTATGGGCTGCACAGCGCTTGAGAGGGGATGGCAGGGGGTCGCTCAGATTCTCTGGATCAAGAGCTCTTGACTATCATAAACTTACTCCCTGATGTGAGACACAGAAAACCTCTGTTGTAGTTACAAGTGGTCCGCTTTAGCTCCTTGAGGTGTGTCAATGAGCCTTGAGTAATGCGCAGGAAACAGACTGGGCAAAACAAGAGAACAGATGCAGGGACTCTCAAGTTATCAAAGAATGCTCTTATGGTCGGTATCTCTAAGAAAAAGAGTTTCCGCTCTTAGGATTCCTTTGGCTATTTCTTAAAACATGGTAACAATGGAAGAATTACCGACAAGATGTTAGGTAAAAGAACAGAGCGCTGCATTTAACCTGACATTTCAATGTATCAATGTTTCGCTCTCCAGGAGCGTCGTCAGGCCGTTGTTAAAAATCTTCACATTCTCGTTGTCTTACCCTTAGAAAACCGAAATCGACTCGCTACAGAACCAACACATGTCAGTCCGTCCTGAACCACTGTCAAGCCATAATGGACGTTGTACAAGAATGGTGTACCATACCCACAAGACGAAAACTAGACACACATGCAGCATTTGGGTATCTTCATTGTAGACGTTTCCCTAACTAGTGACTGTATCAATACTTCAGACTCTTCAGCACTCCGGTGCTCCTCACCAACTCCAAGGTTGAGGGACTGATCACCTCATCTCCTGTATATAGTTCTACTGACTTCCGTTGTTCTTGAATTTGCATTAATAAAGCCACTAGTTGGCGAAACGTCTACAATAACGATACCCAAATATTGCACATGTGTCTATTTTTTATAATGGACGTTCTAGAGTCCTCTGCTTAGATCGATTTTTTTTGTGAATTGTTGCAGCCACTGCAATGTGAGGTTTTCAATCTTTAATGAGAGTCAACTATCAGCCGGTGAAATAGGGTGTTCAGCTGAGGCTGGTAATATTAATGAGGCTTGGTATTTCAACGATAGGAATAACAAGCACAGAGGAAGTAGCGTGTTGGAACATCACTCTCCTAACATTTAACAAAGACTAACATATAACGCTAGCATTGAAGATCCCAAGAGACTTCCTTTACTGTGGTGATGCTGCCTTCACTGTGGTGATGCTGCCTTCACTGTGGTGATGCTGCCTTCACTGTGGTGATGCTGCCTTCACTGTGGTGATGCCGCCTTCACTGTGGTGATGCTGCCTTCACTGTGGTGATGCTGCCTTCACTGTGGTGATGCTGCCTTCACTGTGGTGATGCTGCCTTCACTGTGGTGATGCCGCCTTCACTGTGGTGATGCTGCCTTCACTGTGGTGATGCTGCCTTTACTGTGGTGATGCTGCCTTCACTGTGGTGATGCCGTGGTGATGCAGCCTTCACTGTGGTGATGCTGCCTTCACTGTGGTGATGCTGCCTTCACTGTGGTGATGCTGCCTTCACTCACTGTGGTGATGCTGCCTTCACTGTGGTCATGCTGCCTTTACTGTGGTGATGCTGCCTTCACTGTGGTGATGCCGCCTGTGGTGATGCTGCCTTCACTGTGGTGATGCTGCCTTCACTGTGGTGATGCTGCCTTGTGGTGATGCTGCCTTCACTGTGGTGATGCTGCCTTCACTGTGGTGATGCTGCCTTCACTGTGGTGATGCTGCCTTCACTGTGGTGATGCTGCCTTCACTGTGGTGATGCTGCCTTCACTGTGGTGATGCTGCCTTCACTGTGGTGATGCTGCCTTCACTGTGGTTATGGTGCCTTCACTGTGGTGATGCTGCCTTCACTGTGGTAATGCTGCCTTTACTGTGGTGATGCTGCCTTCACTGTGGTGATGCTGCCTTCAGTGTGGTGATGCTGCCATCACTGTGGTGATGCTGCCTTCACTATGGTGATGCTGCCTTCACTGTGGTGATGCTGCCTTCACTGTGGTGATGCTGCCTTCACTGTGGCGATGCTGCCTTCACTGTGGTGATGCTGCCTTCACTGTGGTGATGCTGCATTCCCTGTGGTGATGCTGCCATCACTGTGGTGATGCTGCCTTCACTGTGGTGATGCTGCCTTCACTGTGGTGATGCTGCCTTCACTGTGATGATGCTGCCTTCACTGTGGTGATGCTGCCTTCACTGTGGTGATGCTGCCTTCACTGTGGTGATGCTGCCTTCACTGTGGTGATGCTGCCTTCACTGTGGTGATGCTGCCTTCACTGTGGTGATGCTGCCTTCACTGTGGTGATGCTGCCATCACTGTGGTGATGCTGCCTTCACTGTGGTGATGCTGCCATCACTGTGGTGATGCTGCCTTCACTGTGGTCTTCACTGTGGTCTTCACTGTGGTCTTCACTGTGGTCTTCACTGTGGTCTTCACTGCGGTCTTCACTGTGGTCTTCACTACGGTCTTCACTACGGTCTTCACTGCGGTCTTCACTGCGGTCTTCACTGTGGTCTTCACTGTGGTCTTCACTGTGGTCTTCACAGTGGCCTTCACTGTGGTCTTCACTGTGGTCTTCACTGTGGTCTTCACTGTGGTCTTCACAGTGGTCTTCACTGTGGTCTTCACTGTGGTCTTCATAGTGGTCTTCACTGTGGTCTTCACTGTGGTCTTCACTGCGGTCTTCACTGTGGTCTTCACTACGGTCTTCACAGTGGTCTTCACTGCGGTCTTCACTGCGGTCTTCACTGTGGTCTTCACTGTGGTCTTCACTGTGGTCTTCACAGTGGCCTTCACTGTGGTCTTCACTGTGGTCTTCACTGCGGTCTTCACTGTGGTCTTCAGTGTGGTCTTCACTGTGGTCTTCACTGTGGTCTTCACAGTGGCCTTCACTGTGGTCTTCACTGTGGTCTTCACTGCGGTCTTCACTGTGGTCTTCAGTGTGGTCTTCACTGTGGTCTTCACTGTGGTCTTCACAGTGGTCTTCACTGTGGTCTTCACTGTGGTCTTCACTGTGGCCTTCACTGTGGTCTTCACTGTGGTCTTCACTGCGGTCTTCACTGTGGTCTTCAGTGTGGTCTTCACTGTGGTCTTCACAGTGGTCTTCACTGTGGTCTTCACTGTGGTCTTCACAGTGGCCTTCACTGTGGTCTTCACTGTGGTCTTCACTGCGGTCTTCACTGTGGTCTTCAGTGTGGTCTTCACTGTGGTCTTCACTGTGGTCTTCACAGTGGTCTTCACTGTGGTCTTCACTGTGGTCTTCACTGCGGTCTTCACTGTGGTCTTCAGTGTGGTCTTCACTGTGGTCTTCACTGTGGTCTTCACAGTGGTCTTCACAGTGGTCTTCACTGTGGTCTTCACTGTGGTCTTCACTGTGGTCTTCAGTGTGGTCTTCACTGTGGTCTTCACTGCGGTCTTCACTGTGGTCTTCAGTGTGGTCTTCACAGTGGCCTTCACTGTGGTCTTCACAGTGGCCTTCACTGTGGTCTTCACTGTGGTCTTCACTGCGGTCTTCACTGTGGTCTTCAGTGTGGTCTTCAGTGTGGTCTTCACTGTGGTCTTCACAGTGGTCTTCACAGTGGTCTTCACAGTGGTCTTCACTGTGGTCTTCACAGTGGTCTTCACAGTGGCCTTCACTGTGGTCTTCACAGTGGCCTTCACTGTGGTCTTCACTGTGGTCTTCACTGCGGTCTTCACTGTGGTCTTCAGTGTGGTCTTCAGTGTGGTCTTCACTGTGGTCTTCACAGTGGTCTTCACTGTGGTCTTCACAGTGGTGACGCTGCCGTCATTTGACAACATTATCAATTGATGAGTAGACACAAGCGCCTCACTGGAAGCAAGCCTTGAAGCTGACGGCTCCATTTCCTCAGCATCTGTCAGTCTTTCTGCCACCACTGCTGACATAGAGCCAGTATCTTCACCTGTAGCTGCCGTTGCTGCCTCTTATCCGGCAGACACTGCCTCTGCGCGTGTAGAACTAATGAAAAAAAGTCGATAAAGAAGGGGAATAAATCAGGAGTGGACGGAAATGTAGGAAACGTCCAAGAATAAATTAAAGATAGGTTGATTAGGAAAATAATTTAATAGAAGTAAAAAATGTGCAGGGGACATCCAGGGAAGAAGAATATAGATGGGTAGCTTAATGGAAGAAGATGCAGGGGACGTCCAGTGAGGGATTGGTACGAGATTGCAAGGGAGGTTATCATTGCTAGGTGCTTCAACAACCAGCATCAATGTTGGAGCATGTTATACTGGGGAGGATGAGACCACAGATTTTTTTATGGGGGTTAAACTGCTGTTGGATGTGTGAGACTGGTAATTATATATATATATATATATATATATATATATATATATATATATATATATATATATATATATATATATATATATATATATATATATATATACATATATATATATATATATATATATATATATATATATATATATATATATATATATATATATATATATATATATATATATATATATATATATGGGGCAGCGGGTCTCCAGCAGCAACAACCTGGTTGATCAGGCAAGCACCGGACAAACCTGGCCCATGTCCGGGCTCTGAGAGTAGTTAAACTCTCGAAACTCTTCAAAGTGAAGGTGTATCAAAGGTACCATCATCATATTCATGTCGCTGCTTACCTCTGTGAGGTGTCAGTCTTTCCTCTCTTCGTGGTGGAGGTAAAGACCTGGAGGAACACTCCACCACAATGGCTAGCGTCGCCGGGAGAACAAACTGGTGCCTGGGAAGCCTCGTTCTAGGACTGTCCCTAGAACCATCACCATACTTCACAAGCGAGTCACACTCTTTTCTCGAGTCATTTAACCGGCTGACGAAATGCATTCTTGCCTAGTAACGCGGCTATTGCAAAGCATCTCAATTTGTTATGCAATAATTGCGCGCAATACAATTTAATTAAATTCAAATGGTGCCTGGGAAGGGATAAAACAATTTGTTTTCCTATACTTCTTTCATATTCAGATTTTTTACCCACTTAAAACATTTTCCTGGTACTTCTTACTCTTGCTCTAGTTAGAACAAAATAATCAGATAAATCATTCACTCCAGCGCACTACTCTGCTTGTATTTCATACACTTATCTATATATTCTTGAAATGTATATTGTTTGCTACCTGACCTCTTTCTAAACACAATGAAACTAAAAATTTGCCGCTGTCATTTACACTTGACAGACCAGACTCCAAATGTTCTTCCCGCACGTCAGCGTCAGAGTGGATCTACAGCCGATGTTACGAGTTTATCGTGCTCCTCAGAACCTGGAGCGAGTGATGCACTACAGGCAAGGAGACAAGGCTCTAGATGAGCTGAGATAAATACTTTTTGTCACATATTATTCACAGATGCCCACGCCAGCGTCTCTTGTCCTTAGCTTTAAATATTTCCCTCTACAATTATTCTCTCAACAGGCTTAACATTCCTTAAAAAAAATCACAGGGATCAGTCTTGGGCCCGTTGTTGTTTATAATATATATCAATGATCTTGATGAGGGAATTACTAGTGATATGAGCAAATTCGCCGATGACACGAAGATAGGTAGGATAATTGATTCAAACGTAGATGTTATGGAACTTCAGGAGGATTTAAACAAACTCTATTCTTGGTCAGAAAAGTGGCAGATGCAGTTCAATGTAGATAAATGCAAGGTTCTGAAGCTTGGGAGTGCCCATAACCCTAGCACTTATAAGTTAAATGATGTAGAACTTAGCCATACAGATTGCGAAAAGGACTTGGGGGTTATGGTGAGCAGCAACCTTAAACCAAGACAGCAATGCCTAAGCGTACGTAATAAGGCAAATAGATTACTGGGATTTATATCAAGAAGTGTAAGCAACAGAAGTCCAGAGGTCATACTGCAGCTTTATACATCATTAGTAAGGCCTCACCTAGATTATGCAGCTCAGTTCTGGTCTCCGTATTACAAAATGGACATAAATTCGTTAGAAAACATTCAGCGTAGGATGACTAAATTAATACATAGCATTAGAAATCTTCCTTATGAAGAAAGATTGAAGACTCTTAAGTTACATTCACTTGTTAGACGAAGAATGAGGGGAGACCTGATCGAAGTGTATAAGTGGAAGACAGGTATTAATAAAGGGGATATTAACAAGGTCTTGAGGATATCTCTCCAAGAGAGAACCCGCAGTAATGGATTTAAATTAGATAAGTTTAGATTTAGAAAGGACATAGGAAAGTATTGGTTTGGAAATAGGGTAGTTGATGAGTGGAACAGTCTACCTAGTTGGGTTATTGAGGCTGGGACTTTGGGTAGTTTCAAATTTAGGTTGGATAAGTACATGAGTGGGAGGGGTTGGATTTGAGTGGGACTTTCACATCAGAGCTTATTTCTTGGGTGGCATTGAAAACTGGGTTGGGCAAATGTTTTGTTAGTGGGATGAATTGTAAAGGACCTGCCTAGTATGGGCCAGCAGGCCTCCTGCAGTGTTCCTCCTTTCTTATGTTCTTATGTTCTTATGTTCCACTTCACGCACCTCTCAGCTCCTGGTATATAGACTTATAACCCACTTCTCACATCCCGCTTTTATTTTAAACAACAGTTCTTGAATTAAAATATTTACATAGCTTATTTTAATTTCTCAGTAGTTCATTAGATATTTTTAAATCACCGGTTGCTATCTTTGTTCCACTGCCCACTAGAAGACTTCGTTTATATCCTCTTCTTATTATTCTATGTCTTCTACCGATGTCATTTTCATGTTTAAGATGATACGTAAGTGTAGCGAGTGTTTTTATCAGCTACGAGGATAAGAAACAGTAGAGGCGCCAGGACCGTGCCTTGGGGTACTGAACTATTTTTATTTGGGTAATGCTGGATTTTGTTCTCTCAACCGTTATTCTCTGTGTTCTGTGTGTCAGAAAACTAAAAATTCATTTGTTTACTGTCACCTGTCTGTAATTTGACGACTCATCCTTTAAAAGACTTTTATGATGATCTGTAAATTTTAGCTAGTGCTCTACTGCCCCCTTTGCAAAGCAGCAATGTGGTCATTCTTGAAGGTCTCTGGTGTTTCACCTGGATCTGGGATCTTTCTCCAAAGAATACTGAGAGCTGGTGGTGGTATTTTGTACTTTATTATAAATAATGTAGTTTACTGATCCTGTTAAGTGTTGCATGAGTGGGTACGTTTCCTGTTTCTTTCTCAAATGCCTCAGAATTCTTACTTATGTCAGTTATATGAGCTGTGTGACCTTCAAGGGTAACTAAAAGAAAAATTCAGCATTGTCCGTCCTGCTATCGTTTAATAGATTACTGATCATCGATTCACATAGGCTCTTTAGAATTTTGCTCATTTCTTTTTCATCGCCAGTGTATGAACCTCCTGCGATTAATGGTTCAATTCCACAGGTAGTTCTTAACTTAAATTTTGCATGTTTGCTAAAATAATTTTTTGAGCAATATCCTGGTCAACTTTTCGCTCCTTTTGAACGTCTTCCGTCTGATATGAAAGCTGAAGTTTTTCCTCAAACTCGGTAATGTTACGACCAAGTTTATCTTACCTTCCTTGTGTCTTGTTCACATTTTTAAACAGTTCAATAACAATTTTTCTTCTTCTGTACATTCTTCTACGTTCTCTTTTTACATTTGATTTTCTTATAGCTTTTCACAATGGAATATATTTTATACAAACTTTGTATGCTTCACCACTCAAGTTTTACAAGCAGTGGTGAGGGTTTAGGGTGTTTGTGACAGGTTCCCAGGATGTGTCTGATACTTCTGTGTTTATTTTGTCTCAATTATTTCTCTGGTTTATGTACCTTCCTTCTTGTACATCATTGTTGAAGTCACGAAATCGCAAAAACACGATTGCAAAGAAACCGCTGTACGATTGGGACTTGAACCCATGGATTGATTGGTGTCAAGGGGTACGGGAGTTATTTCTTGAGTAGCTTTGGGTAGATGTCGTTTTGATAAGGACCTGCCTCGTATGGGCCAGTAGGCCTTCTGCAGTGTTCCTACATTCTTATGTTCTTATGTTCTTATGAGTGAGTCGTAAAACTCCAGTGGTTTACGCACTGGCCTGAAATTTTACGACTCACTCGCCATGGGTTCTAACCCCACCTGTACCGTGGTTGACTATTGCGGGAGTTTTCCACTCCTGCATTTGTACTTATTAGTACTTCCATGACGCTCTCATTGGAATTTATGATTGTTGGGTCTTTGAGCAGTTCCTCGTTGTTCGTGAAGAACAAGTCTCTGCTGTGTCTCTCTCCAGCTAACTCACTTCCAGTGAGTTAGCTGGACTCACTTCCAGTGAGTTAGCTGGACTCACTTCCAGTGATTTAGCTGGACTCACTTCCAGTGAGTTAGCTGGACTCACTTCCAGCGAGTTAGCTGGACTCAGTTCCAGTGAGTTAGCTGGACTCACTTCCAGCGAGTTAGCTGGACTCAGTTCCAGTGAGTTAGCTGGACTCACCTCCAGCGAGTTAGCTGGACTCACTTCCAGCGAGTTAGCTGGACTCAGTTCCAGTGAGTTAGCTGGACTCACTTCCAGTGAGTTAGCTGGACTCACCTCCAGTGAGTTAGCTGGACTCACTTCCAGTGAGTTAGCTGGACTCACTTCCAGTGAGTTAACTGGACTCACTTCCAGTGAGTTAGCTGGACTCAGTTCCAGTGAGTTAGCTGGACTCACTTCCAGCGAGTTAGCTGGACTCAGTTCCAGTGAGTTAGCTGGACTCACTTCCAGTGAGTTAGCTGGACTCACCTCCAGTGAGTTAGCTGGACTCACTTCCAGTGAGTTAGCTGGACTCACTTCCAGTGAGTTAACTGGACTCACTTCCAGTGAGTTAGCTGGACTCAGTTCCAGTGAGTTAGCTGGACTCACTTCCAGCGAGTTAGCTGGACTCAGTTCCAGTGAGTTAGCTGGACTCACTTCCAGCGAGTTAGCTGGACTCAGTTCCAGTGAGTTAGCTGGACTCACTTCCAGTGAGTTAGCTGGACTCAGTTCCAATGAGTTAGCTGGACTCACTTCCAGCGAGTTAGCTGGACTCAGTTCCAGTGAGCTAGCTGGACTCACTTCCAGCGAGTTAGCTGGACTCAGTTCCAGTGAGTTAGCTGGACTCACTTCCAGTGAGTTAGCTGGACTCACTTCCAGTGAGTTAGCTGGAATCACTTCCAGTGAGTTAGCTGGACTCAGTTCCAGTGAGTTAGCTGGACTCACTTCCAGCGAGTTAGCTGGACTCAGTTCCAGTGAGTTAGCTGGACTCACTTCCAGTGAGTTAGCTGGACTCACTTCCAGTGAGTTAGCTGGACTCACTTCCAGTGAGTTAGCTGGACTCACTTCCAGTAAGTTAGCTGGACTCACCTCCAGTGAGTTAGCTGGACTCACTTCCAGTGAGTTAGCTGGACTCACTTCCAGTGAGTTAGCTGGACTCACTTCCAGTAAGTTAGCTGGACTCACCTCCAGTGAGTTAGCTGGACTCACTTCCAGTGAGTTAGCTGGACTCACTTCCAGTGAGTTAGCTGGACTCACTTCCAGTGAGTTAGCTGGACTCACTTCCAGTGAATATGGTAACAATAGGCAATACCGACAAGTTGATAAATAAGACAAACGTACAAAAATTAGGTATCGTTATTCCCTAACGTTGCACCTACACAATAAGCTTCCTCAGTCGCATACAGAGGAGGCAGCATAAGCAGGACTGAGGGACTGACCACCTCATAACTGCACCTTGAAGGGTGATGGACTGATTACATCGCCTTTACATCGCTATTGCTTCAACTGCCTCCTATGTCCTCTACTGTAGAAGTTTACTGTGAAGGTGAGACTCTTCGGAATGAAGACACGTAAGTGTTGCGCATTTGTCTTGTTTATCAACTATTTCTAGTTAATCATTAAGATTTACGGTCTTCCATTTCAAATTTCAGAAGGTTGAAATTTTCCCTCTCTCTCCCTCTCTCTCTCTCTCTCTCTCTCTCTCTCTCTCTCTCTCTCTCTCTCTCTCTCTCTCTCTCTCTCTCTCTCTCTCTCTCTCTCTCTCTCTCTCTCTCTCTCTTTCTCTCTCTTTCTCTCTTCTTCCATTATTCCCTCCTTGTCTCTCTTCCTTCCTGGTTACCAGTGAAATAACATCTTTCTTCTTAATGTCTTCCAAGGTTTGATAAAGGAGGGCATAGCCAGGGGTGTTCGACAAAGGGGGAGCATAGCCAGGGGTGTTCGACAAAGGGGGAGCATAGCCAGGGGTGTTCGACAAAGGGGGAGCATAGCCAGGGGTGTTCGACAAAGGGGGAGCATAGCCAGGGGTGTTCGACAAAGGGGGAGCATAGCCAGGGGTGTTCGACAAGGGGAGCATAGCCAGGGGTGTTCGACAAAGGGGAAGCATAGCCAGGGGTGTTCGACAAAGGGGGAGCATAGCCAGGGGTGTTCGACAAAGGGGGAGCATAGCCAGGGGTGTTCGACAAAGGGGGAGCATAGCCAGGGGTGTTCGACAAAGGGGGAGCATAGCCAGGGGTGTTCGACAAAGGGGGAGCATAGCCAGGAGTGTTCGACAAGGGGAGGCATAGCCAGGGGTGTTCGACAAAGGGGGAGCATAGCCAGGGGTGTTCGACAAAGGGGGAGCATAGCCAGGGGTGTTCGACAAAGGGGGAGCATAGCCAGGGGGTGATTTGAGGCTCTCTTATAATTCACTGTCCAACAAATGGAAATCGATGAGTTGAGCAAAACACAGCCAGACACAGCCAGGCACAGCCAGGCACAGCCAGACACAGCCAGACACAGCTAGGAACTGCCAGGCACAGCCAGGCACAGCCAGACACAGCCAGGCACAGCCAGGCACAGCCAGGCACAGCCAGACACAGCCAGACACAGCCAGGCACAGCCAGGCACAGCCAGACACAGCCAGACACAGCCAGGCACAGCCAGGCACAGCCAGACACAGCCAGGCACAACCAGACACAGCCAGGCACAGCCAGGCACAGCCAGGCACAGCCAGGCACAGCCAGGCACAGCCAGGCACAGCCAGACACAGCCAGACACAGCCAGACACAGCCAGACACAGCCAGACACAGCCAGGCACAGCCAGACACAGCCAGACACAGCCAGACACAGCCAGACACAGCCAGACACAGCCAGTCACAGCTAGTCACAGCCAGACAGCGCCAGCCATAGCCAGAAAGAGGTGTGCAGAGGTAGATGGGGAAACAGAGAGTTAGGACAGAGACAGAGAGATACAGAGACAGAGAGACAGAGAGACAGAGAGATACAGAGACAGAGAGACAGAGAGACAGAGAGACCGATGGAGTTGGACGAAGCCAAAAAAAAATATTAGGCAAAGTAAGATAGAGCCTGAGTAAGATAGATGAAGAAGAAAGAGTAAGATAGGAAGATAGACTAGCCAGCTAGAACCATACAAAGCTAGACAGAGCTTGACAGAGCTTGACAGAGCTAAACACACTTAAACAGAAGCAATGGCCGACAGCACTTGATAAGAGTCTTTAGACCCACTGCTATGATCTTCCAGGCAAACTAAGCTCTATAAAGGACCACTCTGTGAGGGACCACTCTATAAGCGATCACTCTATAAGCGTCCATTCTATAAGCGACCACTCTATAAACGACCACTCTATAAGCGACCACTCTATAAGGAACCACTCTATGAAAGACCACTCTGTTAGGGACCATTCTGTGAGGGCCCACTCTGAGAGACCACTCAATA
Organism: Cherax quadricarinatus; assembly: GCF_038502225.1. Taxonomy (NCBI): domain Eukaryota; kingdom Metazoa; phylum Arthropoda; class Malacostraca; order Decapoda; family Parastacidae; genus Cherax; species Cherax quadricarinatus. The sequence continues at coordinate 38,641,392 of NC_091315.1, forward strand.
AGGGACCACTCTGTGAGGGACCACTCTATAAGGGACCACTCTATAAGGGAGGACTCTATAAGCGACCACTCTATAAGGAACCACTATGTGAAAGACCACTCTGTTAGGGACCATTCTGTGAGGGCCCACTCTGAGAGACCATTCAATAAGGGACCACTCTGTGATGGAACACTCTATAAGGGACCATTCTATGGCATGCAACAGAATGGCATGCCACCCTATCATAGACCATCCTTCAGAGACCTTAATAGACCACTTACGAGAGAAAGTTGCTGTTACAAAAAACGCGATTCTAAAAGCTTAGAGATCTCCAGGTAATACTAGAAAGGACTGCCCTTCTAGCATCCAGCCTGTTACTGGGTTCTCGTAACAAGTAGTCAGTATCCTTGTCCAATTATCCATTAAAATTCAGTATGATTCAATAGTGCTTCAGGATTACAACTGGTAGGCTACTAACTAGAGAAATTAAAATTTAATAAATTTATTAAGTATCGTCTAGAGCAGTGGTTCCCAAACTTTTTCAGCTTGTTACCCAATTTAACATGCCACATAAAGCATGTTACCCCTTTCACAAAATGTTGTTATTATTGATATATATATGGCTAAACGTGAACGTATACAGCCTCGCATACTCTGCTAATCCTAGCAAAACCATTGAAAACGTAAGAACCACACATACATTATATATAAAATTAATAATATCTACAAATTCACAGTAACAGTGGTTAAATATTAACTATATACTGCACAGGGCAGTACACATACATACCAGCTTATGTCTACCTCGGCTGATGCTCACAGATAAACTGACAGTGTGAAATAGAGGCAGCCTCAGGAAGTGAGTGACGCATACTGGACAGGTCGATCTGGGCTACTGAGTGACTTTTGTCCTGAAGCATACTTGTCAAAATACTTTTGGGTTTCCACACATTTAGCTATATATTTCTTCTTTTCTAATACTGTATATTAGTTTTTGATGTTTATTGTTATTTGGTTTAACTTTATTACTTACTTATAATAGGTTTACTTTACAACTTTATATACTAAGACAAAGTTAACAATAATCCTCATACCGGGTACCGCATTGTTTTCTTGATTTTCAGAATTCATAACTTTTTTTTCTGTCACCCCTCCATTACCCCCCCAAAAATGGTTAAATTACCCCCAGGGGGTAATTTACCCCCAGTTTGGGAACCACTGGTCTAGAGGTATATCATCAAATTAAATTAATCACAGTAATCAAAATAATATTAATCACTTCTCTCGTGTACAGTAGTATTGTGCTGAAAGCACATATCACATTTATAATTCTTAAGTACCGTCTGGTACATTAACATTTAATAAGATATTACAAATATATACAAGTAAGTTTGTGTGTATGTGTGTAAGTGCTCTAAGTAGTTCGCTATGTCTCACGACTCGACTAGACTTAAAGAAGTGACTGACAAAGTCCTAAAATAAACTAACGTCTTAACCAACTGGCAATCAGAACAGTCTGCTTGAACAAAAAAAAGAATGCTAAGCCCCATAGCAAGATAACAAGCAACTGTGACACAGATTCAGGAACAAGGAGATAATATAACGACACTAAGTAGGGACCATCTGCAGATCCTCCACAAAAGTAACAAAACTCCCATACTACTGAATCTAAGTTCAGCATTAGAAAATCCCCGACTGTGACAGTACACAGATACCAGTACAAGTTAGGTCAGAAGCTACAGCTCAGGACCTGAGTTACTCAGAGTGTCTATGCGACACACAACCTCAGTACAACGTCGAAAATCACTAGGTCTAGACAATGTTCTGTGAACAGAGTTCTACGGAACTAACAAAGCTACAGAGACGATCCTCCAACAAGGGCCAATAAGGAATAGTTAAGCACTTGTCAGGAATACGTCCAACCACCAAGAGAGTCTAGACCAGACTGAATACTTCAGGCGAGGTGAGGACACCCCCCCCTCGATCACGTGATAGCTCCGTGTACAGCTGCTGCTCAGTAACAGAAGCCGGCAGGGAAACGAGCCACAAGCGATAATTACAGTAGTTAGACAATCAAGACTTGAACTGAGCACATAATATGTTACATCCTACCTAACAACAGGTAACTAAGTCAAATAATAATAATATAAAACAATATATTTACAATTTAGCTATTATCGCAAATATAAGCAATATAAAATTATATGAAAATATACATTATATTCATAATCATAATATACATTGTAACCCATTCAGGGGTTGCAACAGTTGCTTTAACGGTGAGATGAATTAGTGTGTTGAGAACCCCTGGGTATTGTAACTATTTTATATGGTAGTATAAATATTGAGCAGGAGAAACGACCAGACTTGTTCCACTCTGGCGGCTGTGAATAAGTCATAGCTAAAACACACACACATACACACGCACACACACACACACACACACACACACACACACACACACACACACACACACACACACACACACACACACACACACACACACACACACACACACACACACACACACACACACACACACACACACACACACACATCAAGAAATTAGAAAAAGTGCAAAGGTTTGCAAAAAGACTAGTCCCAGAGCAAAGGAGATTTTCCTGCGAGGAAAGACTAAGGGAAATTTGCCCGACGACATTGGAGGACAGGAGAGTCAGGGGGAGACATGATAACTACATATAAAATACTGAAAGGTATAGACAAGGTGGACAAAGACAGAATGTTCCAGAGATGGGACACAGAAACAAGGGGTCACAATTGGAAGCTGAAGACTCAGATGAGTCAAAGGGATGTTAGGAAGTATTTCTTCAGTCATAGAGTTGTCAGGCAGTGGAATAGTCTAGAAAGTGACGTAGTGAAGACGGGATTATTATTATTATTATTATTATAATCAAAAAGAAGCGCTAAGCCACAAGGGCTATACAGCAGTGGAGACGGGAACCATACATAGTTTTTAGACGAGGTTTGATAAAGCTCATGGAGCAGGAAGAGAGAAGACCCAGTAGCAACCAGTGAAGAGGCGGGGCCAGGAGCTATGAATCGACCCCTGCAACCACAAACAGGTGAGTACAAATAGGTGAGTACACACATACACACGCACTACGAAATACAGAAGCAGATTTCATGTATTAGAGCTTGTGGTTCAGGAAGGTTTGTGTATCTTCACTCTTGTCACTGGCTTTGTTGATGTTGCTGGTGCTGCTGCTGGTGCTGTTGCTGGTGCTGTTGGTGCTGCAGCTGTTGGTGTTGCTGCTGCTGTTGGTGCTGCTGCTGGTGCTGTTGCTGGTGCTGTTGCTGGTGCTGTTGGTGCTGCTGCTGGTGCTGTTGCTGGTGCTGCTGCTGGTGCTGCTGCTGGTGCTGTTGCTAGTGCTGTTGCTGGTGCTGTTGCTGGTGCTGTTGCTGGTGCTGTTGCTGGTGCTGTTGCTGGTGCTGTTGCTGGTGCTGTTGCTGGTGCTGTTGCTGGTGCTGTTGCTGGTGCTGTTGCTGGTGCTGTTGCTGGTGCTGTTGGTGCTGCAGCTGTTGGTGTTGCTGCTGCTGGTCCTGGTGGTGGTGCTGATGCTACTGTTGCTGCTACTGCTTGCCAACAAACTGAACACCACCACTGTCACAAAGACACTTGGGAAGGAACACAACAGAGTTCTCACAACGACACCAACCTGGCCGTCGCAACATCTAAAACCATATGCAAATTGAGTGACCAGACGCCACTAACCACTACAACGAGGAAACAAGAGTGTACAGATCCCAGCGGAGAGCGCGACAGATTCTACATAGGACTGGTGAAACTTGCTCAACACAATTCTCAAACCCAAGTACGTATGTAATATTTACAACCAGAACGACGCCTGTGTTATACATGAATACTGACACGTACGATTCATGGACATGTCCGGTGTAGAAGTTATTGTAGAGAAACACTGCACTACCAGGAGGTGTTGTGTTAAAGCAACACTTACACATATCCAACACTACAGTACCAGGAGGTGTTGTGTTGCAGCAACACTCACACATATCCAACACTACAGTACCAGGAGGTGTTGTGTTGCAGCAACACTCACACATATCCAACACTACAGTACCAGGAGGTGTTGTGTTGCAGCAACACTCACACATATCCAACACTACAGTACCAGGAGGTGTTGTGTTGCAGCAACACTCACACATATCCAACACTACAGTACCAGGAGGTGTTGTGTTGCAGCAACACTCACACATATCCAACACTACAGTACCAGGAGGTGTTGTGTTGCAGCAACACTCACACATATCCAACACTACAGTACCAGGAGGTGTTGTGTTGCAGCAACACACACATCTCCATTGCCTCGTTACTTGTCAAAGTCACTTTGTACAAAAAACCCTAATACAGTCGAAGGTGCTGCCGACACCTACACCACCTACACTATTTACACCACCTACAGCTAACCTACACCGCCTACACCACCTATACCATCTACACCTGACCTACACCACGTACACTACCTACACCTGAACCACACCACCTACATACACCTGACCTGCGTGATCACCACTAACATTGCCAGCAAACTCATGCCACATGTACAACAACAACAACAACAACAACATCAACAACAACAACATCAATAACAACAACAACAACAGTAACAACAACAACAGCAACAACAACAACAGTAACAACAGCAACAACAACAACAACAGCAACAACAACAACAACAGTATCAACAGCAGCAGCAGCAACAACAACAACAACAACAACAACAACAGCAACAACAACAACAACAATAACAACAACATCAACAGCAACAACAGCAACAACAACAACAACAACAACATCAACAACAACAACAACAACAACAACAACAATAACAACAACATCAACAACAACAGCAACAACAACAACAACAACAACAACAGCAACAACAACAACAACAACAACATCAACAACAACAACATCAACAACAACAACATCAACAACAACATCAACAACAACAACATCAACAACAACATCAACAACAACAACAGAAACATCAACAACAACAACAACAAGAACAGCAAGAGGGCGGAATACAAAATATCAACAGTACTACAGCACAAACAAAAGTAACA